>NW_026975455.1:0-54662 GCF_030014295.1 Loxodonta africana | reverse complement strand
ATAAAAGGAAAATAAGACAATGGTGCACTGCAGAGAATATACAAATTGGAAAAAAGATGATATAATGTATGTTGTTCCCAAAATATAGGGCATTGAAGCCTACAGTTTGAGAAAAAAGATTGGAGTTGGCATGTTGGATAGTAGTTTCAGCATCATATTTTGTCAACCAAGTTAGCACTTCATACACTGTGGAAAGGGAGGTTTAAGTTCCCTGCACTCAACCTTTTTTTTTCCCCCTTCAGGTTATCCCCTCATCTCATTTCTAAGTTTGTATATTCTTTTTTTAAAAAATAATTTTTATTGAGCTTTAAGTGAACATTTACAAATCAAGTCAGTCTGTCACATATAAGCTTATATACACCTTACTCCATACTCCCACTTTCTCTCCCACTAATGAGTCAGCCCTTCCAGTCTCTCCTTTCTGATAATTTTGCCAGTTTCTAACCCTCTCTACCCTCCTATCTCCCCTTCAGACAGGAGATGCCATCACAGTCTCAAGTGTCCACCTGATACAAGTAGCTCACTCTTCATCAGCATCTCTCTCTAACCCATTGTCCAGTCCCTTCCATGGCTGATGAGCTGTCTTCGGGAATGGTTCCTGTCCTGGGCCAACAGAAGGTTTGGGGACCATGACCGCCAGGATTCCTCTAGTCTCAGTCAGACCATAAGTCTGGTCTTTTATGAGAATTTGGGGTCTGCATCCCACTGATCTCCTGCTCCCTCAGGGGTTCTCTGTTGTGCTCCCTGTCAGGGCAGTCATCGGTTGTGGCCGGGCACCATCTAGTTCTTCTGGTCTCAGGATGATGTAAGTCTCTGCTTCACGTGGCCCTTTCTGTCTCTTGGGCTGATAGTTGTCGTGTGACCTTGGTGTTCCTCATTCTCCTTTGCTCCAGGTGGGTTGAGACCCATTGATGCATCTTAGATGGCCGCTTGTTAGCATTTAAGACCCCAGATGCCACATTTCAAAGTGGGATGTAGAAAGTTTTCATAATAGTATTATTTTGCCAATTGACTTAGAAGTCCCCTTAAGCCATAGTCCCCAAACCCCCACCCTTACTTTGCTGACCTTTGAAGCATTCAGTTTATCCTGGAAACTTCTTTGCTTTTGGTCCAGTCCATTTGAGCTGACCTTCCCTGTATTGAGTATTGTCCTTCCCTTCACCTCAAGTAGTTCTTATCTACTACCTAATCAGTATATAACCCTCTCCCTCCCTCCCCCCTCCCCCCTCGTAACCACAAAAGTATGTGTTCTTCTCAGTTTATACTATTTCTCAAGATCTTATAATAGTGGCCTTATACAATATTTGTCCTTTTGCTTCTGACTAATTTCACTCAGCATAATGCCTTCCAGGTTCCTCCATGTTATGAAATGTTTAAGAGATTCGTCACTGTTCTTTATCGATGCATAGTATTCCATTGTGTGAATATACCACAATTTATTTAACCATTCATCCGTTGATGGACACCTTGGTTGCTTCCAGCTTTTTGCTATTGTAAACAGAGCTGCAATAAACATGGGTGTGCATATATCTCTTCGTGAAGGCTCTTATTTCTCTACGGTATATTCCAGGGAGTGGGATTTCTGAGTCACATGGTAGTTCTATTTCTAACTTTTTAAGAAAACGCAAGATAGACTTCCAAAGTGGTTGTACCATTTTACATTCCCACCAGCAGTGTATAAGAGTTCCAATCTCTCCGCAGCCTCTGCAACATTTATTATTTTGTGTTTTTTGGATTAATGCCAGCTTTGTTGGAGTGAGATGGAATCTCATCGTAGTTTTAATTTGCATTTCTCTAATGGCTAATGATCGAGAGCATTTTCTCATGTATGTGTTAGCTGCCTGAATATCATCTTTAGTGAAGTGCGTGTTCATATCCTTTGCCCACTTCTTGATTGGGTTGTTTGTCTTTTTGTGGTTGAGTTTTGACAGAATCATATAGATTTTAGAGATCAGGCGCTGGTCGAAGATGTCATAACTGAACATTCTTTCCCAATCTGTAGGTGGTCTTTTTACTCTTTTGGTGAAGTCTTTAGATGAGCATAGCTGTTTGATTTTTAGGAGCTCCCAGTTATCTGGTTTCTCTTCATCATTTTTGGTAAAATTTTTTATTCTGTTTATGCCTTGAATTAGGGCTCCTAAAGTTGTCCCTATTTTTTCTTCCGTGATTTTTATCATTTTAGTCTTTATGTTTAGGTCTTTGATCCACTTGGAGTTAGTTTTTGTGCATGGTGTGAGGTTTCGGTTCTGTTTCATTTTTCTGCAAATGGGTATCCAGTTATGCCAGCATCATTTGTTAAAAAGACTATCTTTTCCCCAATTAACTGACACTGGGCCTTTGTCAAATATCAGCTGCTCATATGTGGATGGATTTCTGTCTGGATTCTCAATTCTATTCCACTGGTCTATTTGCCTGTTGTTGTACCAGTACCAGGCTGTTTTGACTGCTGTGGCTGTATAATAGGTTCTGAAATCAGGTAGAGTGAGGCCTCCCACTTTCTTCTTCTTTTTCAGTAATGCTTTACTTATCCAAGGTTTCTTTCCCTTCCATATGAAGTTGGTGATTTGTTTCTCCATCACATTAAAAAATGTCATTGGAATTTGGATCGGAAGTGCATTGTATGTATAGATGGCTTTTGGTAGAATAGACATTTTTACTATGTTAAGTCTTCCTATCCATGAGAAGGTATGTTTTTCCACTTAAGTAGGTCCTTTTTAGTTTCTTGCACTAGTACTTTGTAGTTTTCTTTGTATAGGTCTTTTACATCTTTGGTAAGATTTATTCCTAAGTATTTTATCTTCTTGGGGGCTACTGTGAATGGTATTGATTTGGTGATTTCCTCTTCGATGTTGTTTTTGTTGGTGTAGAGGAATCCAAGTGATTTTTGTATGTTTATCTTATAACCTGAGACTCTGCTGAACTCTTCTATTAGTTTCAGTAGTTTTCTGGAGGATTCCTTAGGGTTTTCTGTGTATAAGATCATGTCATCTACAAATAGAGATAGTTTTACTTCCTCTATGCCAATTCGGATGCCCTTTATTTCTTTGTCTAGCCTAATTGCTCTGGCTAGGACCTCTAGCACAATGTTGAATAGGAGCGGTAATAAAGGGCATCCTTGTTTGGTTCCCGTTCTCAAGGGAAATGCTTTCAGGCTCTCTCCATTTAGAGTGATGTTGGCTGTTGGCTTTGTATAGATGCCCTTTATTATGTTGAGGAATTTCCCTTCAGTTCCTGTTTTACTGAGGGTTTTTATCATGAATGGGTGTTGGACTTTGTCAAATGCCTTTTCTGCATCAATTGATAAGATCATGTGGTTTTTGTCTTTTGTTTTATTTATGTGGTGGATTACATTAATGGTTTTTCTAATATTAAACCAGCCTTGCATACCTGGTATAAATCCCCCTTGGTCGTGCTGGATTTTTTTTTTTTTTTGATATTTTGTTGGATTCTATTGGCTAGAATTTTGTTGAGGATTTTTGCATCTATGTTCATGAGGGATATAGGTCTGTAATTTTCTTTTTTTGTAGTGTCTTTACCTGGTTTTGGTATCAGGGATACGGTGGCTTCATAGAATGAGTTAGGTAGTATTCCGTCATTTTCTATGCTTTGAAATACCTTTAGTAGTAGTGGTGTTAACTCTTCTCTGAAAGTTTGGTAGAACTCTGCAGTAAAGCCATCTGGGCCAGGGCTTTTTTTGTTGGGAGTTTTTTGATTACCGTTTCAATCTCTTTTTTTGTTATGGGTCCATTTAGTTGTTCTACTTCTGATTGTGTTAGTTTAGGTAGGTAGTGTTTTTCTAGGAATTCATCCATCTCTTCAAGGTTTGCAAATTTGTTAGAGTACAATTTTTCATAATAATCTGATGTGATTCTATTAATTTCAGTTGGGTCTGTTGTGATGTGGCCCATTTCATTTCTTATTCGGGTTATTTGTTTCCTTTCCTGTATTTCTTTACTCAGTCTGGTCAATGATTTATCAATTTCGTTAATTTTTTCAAAGAACCAGCTTTTGGCTTTGTTAATTCTTTCAATTGTTTTCCTGTTCTGTAATTCATTTAGTTCAGCTCTAATTTTTATTATTTGTCTTCTGGTGCCTGATGGATTCTTTTGTTGTTTGCTTTCTATTTGTTCAGGTTGTAGGGACAGTTCTCTGATTTTGGCTCTTTCTTCTTTTTGTATGTGTGCATTTATCGGTATAAATTGACCTCTGAGCACTGCTTTTGCTGTGTCCCAGAGGTTTTGATAGAAAGTGTTTTCATTCTCGTTGCATTGTATGAATTTCTTTATTCCCTCCTTAATACCTTCTATAACCCAACCTTTTTTGAGCAGGGTATTGTTCAGTTTCCAAGTATTTGATTTCTTTTCCCTAATTTTTCTGTTAGATTTCCACTTTTATGGTCTTGTGGTCTGAGAAGATGCTTTGTAATATTTCAATGTCTTGGATTTTGCAAAGGTTTGTTTTATGACCTAATATGTGGTCTATTCTAGAGAATGTTCCATGTGCGCTAGAAAAAAAAAGTATACTTTGCAGCAGTTGGGTGGAGTGTTCTGTATAAGTCTATGAGGTCAAGTTTGTTGATTGTAGCAATTAGGTCTTCTGTGTCTCTTTTGAGCTTCTTACTGGAAGTCCTGTCCCCCTCTGAAAGTGGTGTGTTGAAGTCTCCTACTATAATTGTGGAGGTGTTTATCTCACTTTTCAGTTCTGTTAAATTTTGTTTTATGTATCTTGCAGCCCTGTCATTGGGTGCATAAATATTTAATATGGTTATATCTTCCTGGTCAATTGTCCCTTTAATCATTTTGTAGTGTCCTTCTTTATCCTTTGTGGTGGATTTAACTTTAAAGTCTATTTTGTCAGAAATTAATATTGCTACTCCTGCTGTGTTTTGCTTATTGTTTGCTTGATATTTTTTTTCCATCCTTTGAGTTTTAGTTTGTTTGTGTCTCTAAGTCTAAGGTGTGTCTCTTGTAGGCAGCATGTAGACGGATCGTGTTTCTTTATCCAGTCTGAGACTCTCTGTCTCTATATTGGTGCATTTAGTCCATTTACATTCAGTGTAATTATAGATAAGTATGTGTTTAGTGGTGTCATTTTGATGCTTTTTTATGTGTGTTGTTGACAATTTCATTTTTCCACTTACTTTTTTGTGCTGAGACGTTTTTCTTTGTAGATTGTGTGTTCCTCATTTTCATAGCATTTGACTTTGTGTTTGCTGAGTCGTTATGTTTTTCTTGGTTTTTATTTTGAGTTCTGGAGTTGTTATACCTCTTGGTAGTTACCTTAATATTTACCCCTATTTTTCTAAGTAAAAACCTAACTTGTATTGTCCTATATCGCCTTGTATCTCTCTCCATATGGCAGTTCTATGCCACCTGTATTTAGTTCCTCTTTTTGATTATTGTGAGATTTTACATTTTGACTTCAATGATTCCGTTTTGAGCATTTTTTTCTTTTTAAAATTAATCTTAATTTGTTTTTGTGATTTCCCTATTTGAGTTGGTATCAGGATGTTCTGTTCTGTGACCTTGTGTTGTGCTTGTGTCTGATATTATTGGTTTTCTGACGAATTTCCTTTAGTATTTCTTGTAGCTTTGGTTTGGTTTTTGCAAATTCTCTAAGCTTGTGTCTATCTGTAAAGGTTTTAATTTCGCCTTCATATTTTCGAGAGAGTTTTACTGGAAATATGATCCTTGGTTGGCAGTTTTTCTCCTTCAGTGCTCTATATATGTCATCCCATTCCCTTCTTGACTGCATGGTTTCTGCTGAGTAGTCTGAACTTATTCTTATTGATTCTCCTTTGTAGGAGACCTTTCTTTTATCCCTGGCTGCTTTTAAAATTTTCTCTTTATCTTTGGTTTTGGCAAGTTTGATGATTATATGTCTTGGTGATTTTGTTTCTGGATCAATCTTAAATGGGGTTCGATGAGCATCTTGGATGGATATCCTTTTGTTTTTCATGATGTCAGGGAAGTTTTCTGCCAACAGATCTTCAACTATTCTCTCTGTGTTTTCTGTTATCTCTCCCTGTTCTGGGACTCCAATCACACGCAAGTTATTCTTCTTGATAGAGTCCCACATGATTCTTAGGGTTTCTTCATTTTCAAAAATTGTTTTATCTGATTTTTTTCCAGCTATATTGGTGTTAATTCCCTGGTCCTCCATATTTCCCACTCTGCATTCCAATTGCTCGAGTCTGCTCCTCTGACTTCCTATTGCATTGTCTAATTGTGTAATTTTATTGTTAATCTTTTGGGTTTCTGAATGCTGTCTCTCTGTGGATTCTTGCAACTTACTAATTTTTCCACTATGTTCTTGAATAATCTTTTTGAGTTCTTCAACTGCTTTATTTGTGTGTTCCTTGGCTTTTTCTGTAGATTGCCTTATTTAATTTCTGAAGTCATCCCTGACGTCTTGAAGCATTCTGTAAATTAGTTTTTTTATATTCTGCATCTGGCAATTCCAGGATTGTATCTTCATTTGGGAAAGATTTTGATACTTTAGTTTGGGGAGTTGTAGAAGCAATTATGGTCTGCTTCTTTATGTGGTTTGATACTGACTGCTGTCTTCGAGCCATCACTAAGATATTGTAGTGATTTGTTTTATATTTGCTCACTGAGTCTTATCTTGTTTTGTTTTCTTTCAATATACGTAGATGGGCTACTAGATTGCGCTGTCTTGATTGTTGTAGCCCTTGAGTCAGTTATGTCCTATTACCAGCTGGTCTGGGCTGTTACCAGATATATAAGCCTAAGAGTCCATTCACTATTCTTGAGTAGAATCTGATTTTGGGTCACCACGTGTGTGGTGTAGACTTTCACCTATCCACCTAGAGAAGTAGTGGTGATAGTTGTGTGCACCAGATTCTAGTAGCAGCAAGGGTTCACACTCCGGGGGGGCAGGATGCTGACAGGCTTCTGCCAAGTACCAGTGAGGTAGGCTCGTCTCTATTCCTAAAGCACTTTGGTGGGTGGGCTCTGCAGCTGTACCTTAGGCACCCAATGCAAATACCTCTACAGATTGGTAGGTGTCACCCCCCTTAGGCCCCTAAGGCAGGAGGCTAGGTGGTCTGGGGGGAGCTTCAGCCCTCAGTTCCCTGTGGTGGGTCAGTGAGGGCTCTGTTGAATATGCAGAGGTATCAGACCTGGGAAACTTGTCTTTGCAGTAAATCCGCTAAAAAAAAAATGCAGTCAGATCCCTATCAGAAATGCCTTTGCATTATAATAGCCACCTTGTTCCCTGTAGGGATGAAAGCTCCAGACTGTGGATCACATATGCTTGGCTAGAGCTGGTTCTGTGCTTTCAGTCCAATTAGGGAAGGATTTTTGGTCCCTGGGTTTTTTGTGGTTGCTTCTCTCAGGCCAGAAGAATGGGTTAGGAAAAGACCAAAAAAAAAGGGGAAAGAAAAACCACGGAGCAGTTCTCCCTCTGGCTCAGGAAATTCCAATGTTAATGAAGCCGCCTGGGAAGGGGAGGGGAGGGTTCAGAAAAACAGGAGAGAGTAACACCCCGAAATATAGACAAAAGTTACTTATCTTGCTTGGGATGACTATTTTATCTGAGATTCCCAAGGGGCGTCTCTCCTATGTGTGCTGGCTGGGTAGAGATTGCCCCCGAGGGTCAGGCCCGTGACCCGTGCTTGTGCTGTCTCAGAAGCCACAGTTAGTTCCTCTGCTCCCAGTCCACAGCCCAGTGCCAAGGTTCCCTGGCTGGGATGCCGCACTTCTGGCTCCAAAACCAGTTGCTGCCTCCTGGTGACTTCTCCTCCTGTCAGCCGTGTCGCTGCACTGCCTGCATGCACTGGCTGGGCTTCCCCTGAGGTCAGTTCAGGGGGCTAGGGCTGCGCCCCATATTTGTGCCCTCTCAGGATGCCATGCTCAGATCCCCTGCGCCCAGTCCAAAGCCTGGCACCAAGGTTTCCTGACTGGGACGCAGGCTCCAGGGTCTGAAAATAGTCGCTGCTTCCCCGTGGTTGTTTGTTCTCAGTCTCTGTCACTCAGGTCAACTCTTTAGATCTGTGTTTGATGGTCAGCGTTCGTAGATTGTCATGTATGTGATCGATTCACTTGTTTTTCTGAGTCTTTGTCACAAGAGGGATCCGAGGTAGCTTCTACCTAGTCAGCCATCTTGGCCCCGCCTCTCCTGTCTTCCCTTTTAAGTTAGAATTTTGTTCTTCGTTTTTCTCCAGCTCTGTCCATGACTCTCTATTGTGATCCCTGTCAGAGCACGCAGTGGTGGTAGCCAGGCACCATCTAGTTGTACTGGACTCAAACCGGTGGAGGCCATCATAGATGTGGTCCATTACTCCTTTGGAATAATCTTTCTCTTATGTCTTTAGTTTTCTTCATTCTTCCTTGCTCCTGAAGGGGTGATACCAGTGGAGTATCCTAGATGGCCACTTACAGACTTTACGACTCCAGACGCTACTCTGCAAAATAGAATGTAGAACATTTTCTTTATAAACTATGTGATGCCAATTGAGCTAGACATTACCCGAGACCATGGTCCCCACAGCCTTCAGCCCAGTCATTTGGTCCCTCAGGGAGTTTGGATATGTCAGTGGAGCTTCCCTGGCCTTGCCTTCTACAAATTGTGCTGGCTTCCCCAATATTGTTTACTGCCTTTCCCTTCACCAAAGATACCACTTAGGAATTGTCTATTTAGTGTTTCTGCAGTCCCCCTCCCTTCCCTCGTAACCATCAAAGATTGTTTCTTTTTCTGTATAAACCTTTTCAGTACAATAGTGGTCTCATACAATATTTGTCCTTTTGTGATTAACTTATTTCACTCAGCATAATGCACTCCAGATTCAGATTCATCCACGTTATGATACGCTTCACAGATTCATCGTTGTTCTTTATCATTGTTTAATACTCCATTGTGTGTATGTACCACAGTTTGCTTATCCACTCATCCGGTAATGAGCATCTAGGTTGTTTCCATCTTTTTGCTATTGTGAACGATACTGTAATGAACATGGGTGTTCTTATGTCTATTCCTGTGATGACTCCTATTTCTCTAGGATATATTCCTAGGAGTGGGATTGCTGGATCATATGGTATTTCTATTTCTAGCTTTCTAAGGAAGTGCCATATTGTTTTCCAAAATGGTTGTATCATTTTGCATTCCCACCAGCAATGCATAAGGGTTCCGATCTCTCTGCAGCCTCTCCAACATTTGCTATTTCCTGTTTTAGTGATTTGGGCCGGTAATGTTGGGGTGAGATGGTAGCTCATTGTGATTTGAATTACATTTCTCTGGTGGGGAATAGCTAGTGAATTGTGAGCATTTCTGCATGTGTCTGTTGGTCTCTTGAATATTTTCTTTGGTGAAGTATCTGTTCATTTCCTTTGCCCATTTTTTTCTCCTTTTTTATTTTTCATTTTGTACTTTAGATGAAGGTTTACAGAACAAACTAGTTTCTCATCAGAGAGTCAGTACACACATTGTTTTATGACATTGGTTAACAACCCCGTGACATGTCAACACTCTCCACTCTCAACCCTGGTTTCCCCATTACCAGATTTCCTGTTACCCCCTACCTTCCAGTCCCTGCCCCAGGGCTGGTGTTCCCCTTCAGTCTTGCTTTGTTCCATGGACCTGTTCAATTTTTGGCTAAAGGGTGAACCTCAGGAGCAACCTGAAAGCGTACCTGGGGGCCATACTCTCAGGGTTTCTCCAATCTCTGTCAGGCCAGCAAGCCTGATCTTTCTTTTTGAGTTGGAATTTTGTTCTACATTTTTCTACAGCTCTGTCTGGGACCCTAAATTGTGATCCATGTCACAGGAGTCAGTATTGGTAGCCAGGCACCATGTTGTTATTCCGGACTCAGTCTGGTAGAGGCAATGGTAGACATGGTCCATTAGTCCTTTGGACTAATCTCTCCCTTGTATCTTCAGTTTTCTTCATTCTTCCTTGCTCCCGAAGGGCTGAGACCAGTGGAGTATCCTAGATGGCTGCTCATGGGCTTTTAAGTCCCCAGATGCTACTTACCAAAGTAGAATGTAGAACACATTCTTTATAAACTATGTTATGCCAATCGAGCTAGATATTCCCTGAGATCATGTTCCCCACAGCTCTCAGCCCAGCAATTCAGGCCCTCAGGGAGTCTGGGTGTGTCTATGGAGCTACCATGACCTTGTCTCATTCAGGTTGTGCTGGCTTTCTCGGTATTGTGTACTATCTTATCCTTCATCAAAGCTTCTACTTATCTATTGTCTATTAAATCTTTTTCCATCCCACCCCTCTCCGTGCCCTCATAACTATCAAAGATTGTTCCTTTTTGTACTTAAACCTTTTCGTGAGTGTTTACAGTAGTGGTCTCACTCAATGTTTGTCCTTTTGTAACTGACATTTCACTCAGCATAATGTCCTCCAGATTCATCCCTGTTAGGAGATGCTTCACAGATTTGTCATTATTCTTTATCAGGAATGTAGAACAGGGTGTTATAAAAACAAAAAAAGGGGGGGGGACTATTCAGTGTACAAAAATATATATAGTTCTGGGAAATTAAGATGTATCAAAAGTGACAACTCAATAGCTGGATTAGAAGATAAAGTTGAAAAAAATCTCCCAGAAGGTATAGCAGAAAGGCAAAGAGGTAGAAAATTAGAAAACTAGGAGATCCAACTTGTTAAAAATAGGGAATCAAATGGGGGGGGTGGGGGGAGAGAGAGAAGAAGGAGTTTCAGTGGGGGAAGAAAACATCAAATACTTCAAAAATTTTTCAGTAACTAAAGAATATCATAGCTTCCTGGAATTATGAATTACGGCATCAAAATTTATTCAAGAAACATCGAGAAGTTTATTAATTGTATTATTTTACCAACCGAATTTATATAATCACTGGGGAGGGATTAAATTTACAACAGCCTTTATATAGTGTCAAATGTTTTTCTTTAACAGAAGGAGTTTTGAAAACAATTATTTGGATGTCATGTATTAGACAAAAAAAAAATTGAACCATGAATGGGGTTAACTGATTTTCTATTTAAAGTATCTGTTGGTACCACTATAGAACTGGCATCATTTACCCATTAATAGAACCAACATATGTGCACAAGAAAACTTGAAAAAATGAACAAAATTAATTTAGAAGGCCAGCCATTTGATCTAATTGAAAAGTCATGTTTCATAGAGTGATATGTAATAGACCTGTGCTGTATATGTCAAAATGTCTTTAAAAAATACTGTCTTTGAGCAATGTTCTTAAAATAACCAGGAACTTTTGAAGTGGTTGCTGATGTTTCTTCAGCAGATATGTGCATTTAGATTTTCAGATTGTCAGTGATATCCCTGAGCTCCATGATGGACGGAAAATGTCAACAGACATTTTGGGAACTTACATGTTCATCATCAACTATCCTGAGACATGAAAATATAGTACTTAATATTTTACTAGACATGCACTTCAGTTCTTAAACCAATTGCTACTAAAAGTATTTTTTGCAAAATAAAAAGTGTTACTAAACAAAAAATAACTAAATCATTGTAGATTTACACCAGACAAAAATGCTCGTTCTATGAAGCAAGAGCATTCAAACTACACGCTAAGTGCTCTATGACAGGATTTCTCTCAGTCCCTATGTTTTGCCTATATTTCACATAAACCTAATATATAATGTCCCACATTCACTGACCATCTGACTGGCAGCCTGGTGACTTTATGCATCTTACAGGCCATAGCACAAGCCACTGAAAAACTACCTGCTAAATGAAGTAGCTGGCAGAAGCTTTAATACTTCTCCTACCAGGACCAGAGGCCATAACGAATTATCTAGAGATGCATGATTTTTATTATTGATCATTCTGCATACTGTCCTTGGATGATAGAAGTTAGTTATATTGCACCAGGACAGGATCAGGAAAAAAGAGTTGGGACACTGGTTATTGTCCATGTTTAATAACATTTTCAGCTGAGAGCTGCATGTGTATCTCACATATTACGGTACTAGATGGGAACATGCAAGAGATGGAAGTGCAAAACTGAGGTCTCTACTTTCAGCTTATGTTAGTTCTACTAATGACATTTCTTTAAAAAATGAAAAACCTTGGTCAAATATTAAATTGCATGGGGTGGTAAGACAAGAGGTGTAAACAAGACAGTTAAATCAGGATATTTAATCATTCAGTGTTACTTGTCTGATTTGCCAGAGCAAAAACCAGACGAGTTGGAGAATATTGGTGGTTAATCCTCAACTTAATTGTTGATGCCAATTGCAGCTGTGTTCCAGATCCATTGTCACTACTGGAAACTCTTATGTAGCTTTTGATTCAGTAAATGGTTTAAGTTGTATTCTATCAGCAAAAATAATCAGAAGCAGTTTGCCTTCACCTGGCAAGGACAGCAGCACACTTTCTCAGGACTATGTCTACAGACGATTGATCTATGACTATATTTAGAACCCAGGGAACTTTCATGTACTACCACCATGAATAAAGGACACAGTGTTTTTGGGACCACTTACTATGTGGTAACCCATAAGGCTTACAGCTCTAAAGGCAGTTCACAGCAAGAGAGCGCTCTGGAGCAGATCCAGACTGCAGTGCAAGCTGTCTTACCACTTTGGCCTCATGCCACAAGAAATGCAATGCTAATTTAAATGTCTATGGCAGATAGAAAAGGAGCCCTGGTGGTGCAGTAATTAAAGCACTTAGCTGCTAACTGAAAGGTTGGCAGTTCAAACCCACCAGGTGCTCTGCGGGGGAAAGATATGGGAGTCTGCTTTCATAAAGATTACATCCTTGGAAACCCTATAAGGCAGTTCTACTCTGTCCTGCAGGGTCACTGAGTCAAAATCAACTCGACAGCAATGGGTATTCTTTCTTTTTTCTATGGTAGATCCCCTTGCCTTTGAGTAGATTCTAACTCACAGCAACCCTGTAGTACCTAGTAGAACTGCCCCATAGGGTTTCCAGGGACTGCCTGGTGGATTCGAACTGCTGACCTTTTGATTGGCAGCCAAACTCTTAACCACTACACCACCAGGTTCTCCATAGGGATGCCTTATAAAGCCTTGGAAAAATCAAAGAGTAGAATTGCAGTTGAGACCCTTAGCGTTTTTAGAGTACTGTCAACTATTCTCCATTTGATAGGCAGTTCCTACCTGGCTATTTTCCCTGGGTGGTATAAATAGTTTATATTCTTGAATGATAACTGGAAGTTTGACGGTTTAAGCCCTCCCAGAGGCACGTCGGAAAAAAGGCCTGCAAATCTACTTCTGAAAAACCTGCCATTGAAAACCCTATGGAGCACAGTTCTACTCTGACATGCATAGGGTGCCCATGAGTCAGAGTCAAGTCAATGGAACTGGTAGTCTAGTAGTACCTAAGTATTGGGCAGTGGTAAATACTGACCTCTTGATCGCAAGACACCATATGAGTATGAGACCTTAGCTGCCTCTATCAGAAAAGAGGTAATTGGAACCATAAATCAGCATTTCAAGAAACAAGGAAATGAAAAGACGACCCACAAAATATGGGAAATTTTTTGCAAATCATGTATCTGGTAAGGTACTTATATCTAGAATAAGGAACTCTCACAACCCAAGAATAAAGAGACCAACAATCCAACTAAAAAATATGCAAAGGACCTGAATACATGTTTCTCCAAAGTATGTATACATATAGCTAATAAGCACATGAGAAGATATTTGGCATCTTTTCATGCCAAGACATGTAAATAAAAACCACAATGAGATAACACTCCACACCCATTAAGATGACTAGAATCAAAAAGTCAGATAACATCAAGTGCTGACGAGGATGTGGAGAAATAGGAACGCTGATACACTGCTGGTAGAGATGTAAAATTGTGCAGCTGGAAATCAGTCTGGCAGCTCTCAAACGATTAAACACGGTGTTACCGTATGACCCAGCAATTCCACTCTAGTAGATATATACCCAAGAGAAATGAAAACATATGTCCAGACAGAAATTTGTACGTGACAACTCATAGCAGAATTATGAACAATAGCCAAAAGGTAGAAACAACCCAATGTCTATCAATGAACAATTGGATAAACAAAATGTCATATATCCATACAAATATTATTCAGCCATAAAGAGAAATGAATTTCTGATTTATGCTACAACATGTACGAACATTGAAAACATTATGCTAAGTGAAATAAGCTAGACACAAAGGGACCAATATTGTATGATTTCATTTCTATGAAATACTGAAATTAGGCAAAATGCATAGAGACAGATTAATGCTTACGAGGGGCTATCGATCTGGTTATCATCACTGCTGAGTGTTCAACTTGACAAAAGCAGAATAAGAACCTCCATAAGCATCATTCCCATGTTGGCCCCTGATGTTGGCTATGGGGACAGATTGCGTACATTGGAGCCCTTTTATCATGGAAGTTACAGTTACTTACCAACATTGGAATAGATCCTTATTCTACATACGATTTTCCTTTCCTTGCTAGCCTTGCTTCTACTTTGTTATTGTTAGGTGCCATCTAGTCAGCTCCAGCTCATGGTAACACTATGTACAACAGAATGAAACACTGCCCAGTCCTACAGTGCTCTCATGATCATTGTTATTCTTGAGTCCATTGTTGCAGCCACTGTGTCAATTCACCTCATTTTTGGTCTTCCTCTTTTTCACTGACCCTCGACTTTACCAAGCCTGGTGTCCTTCCCCAGTGACTGGTCCCTCCTGATAACATGTCCAAAGTATGTGAAATGAAGTCTCACCATCCTCATTTCTAAGGAGCATTCTGGCTGTACTTCTTCCAAGGCAGATATGTTCATTCTTTTGGCAGTCTGTGGTACACTCAACATTCTTTGCCAACACTGTAACAGACAGCTGTCAATTCTTTTTTGGTCTTCCTTCATTGTCCAGCTTTCACATGCATATGAAGTGAATGAAAACACCATGGCTAGGGTCAGGCGCACCTTATTCCTTAAAGTGACATCTTTGCTTTATAACACTTTAAAGAGGTCCTTTGCAGCAGATTTTCGCAACGCACGGTCGTTTGATTTTTGCTTCTAGTAGCACCACCATATGTGGACTCATAAATGCCTCATCTATACCACAGAATCACACATAACACCATCTATAACCAAGAAGATGGTCTTACAGAAAAGGCACTGGGGCTATGGGCTTATGCCATGAGTTTTACTATATGCCCCATCACCCAGAAGCAGGTGGCTTGATTGAAATGTGAAGTCACAGGACACCATCTGGGAGACAATACCCTGTGAGGTTGGGCACTCCTTCAGCATACAGTATGTGTCTTATACCAGCAACAAATGTATGGTGTCATTTCCCTTATAGACAGTATGCAATGGTCTAAAACCCAAAAGATGGAAATGAGAATGCCTCCATATTATTACATACTGCTATTACTGTTGTTTTTGTTGTGAGACACGGTTGAGTTCATTCCAACTCATAGCAGCTGTAGGTACAACAGAATAAAACACTGCTTGGTCCTGCACCCACCATCCTCACAATCATTTCTATATTTGAATCTATTGTTGTAGCCACTGTGTTAATTTATCTAGTTGAGGGAATTTTTTTTTTCTTTTTTGCTGACCCCCTAATTTACTAAGCAAGATGTCCTTTTCCAGAGACTGGTCCCTCCTGATAACATGTCCAAAGATGTGAGACAAAATCTCACCATCCTCACTTCAAATGAGAATTCTGGCTATACTTTCTCTAAGACATTACTATTTCCTACTGTCATGGATTGAATCCTACCCCTAAAATTGTGTATCACCCTGGCTATGCAATGATTCGCAGTATTGTGTGCTGTCCAAGATTTTGTGATCTGATGTGATTTTCCTATGCACTGTAAACCCTACCTCTATGATGTCAATGAGGTGGGATTATCGGCAGGTATGTCAATGAGACAGGACTCAATCTATAAGATTAGGTTTTGTATTAAGTCAATCTCTTTTGAGGTATAAAAGAGAAAAAAGAACAGAGAGACAGGGGGACCTCATACCACCAAGAAAGTAGTGCCAGGAGCAGAATGTATCCTTGGGATGCAGGGTCCCTGTGCTGAGAAGCCCCTAGACCAGGGCAGAATTGATGACAAGGACCTTCCTCTAGAGCCGAGAGAGAGAAAGCCTTCCCCTGTAACTGGCACCTTGAATTCAGACTTCTAGCCTCCTAGACTGTAAGAGAATAAATTTGCCTTTGTTAAGCCATCTACTTGTGGTATTTCTGTTATAGCAGCACTAGGTAACTAAGCCACCTACCGAAGAGCCCACACCAGAGTGTGTCACCCCGTGAATGCCCAGACCATGGCATGGCTGCAGAGCGAGCCAGCCCCCCGTGGCCCACTGCCCAGCTGCCTACCAGGACGCTGGGCAGCAGCGCTGCTCCAGCTTGGTCTGCCGTGTCCCTCAGTGCCAGTGGATGGTGAGTGGCTGGGAGGTGCAGGGCCTGGGGTGGTGCGTGGGGTCCCGGTGGGGAAGGGGAAGCTCACTGAGGCTGCTCCTTCAGAAGGAATGGGCAAGCAGAGAGCCTGGGAGGGAATGAGGCAAACAGTCCTCCTGTGACCCAGCATCCCTATCCGGACCCTTCAAGTCTCCTCTTGCCCTGGTTCCGGCACGCTCTCTGTGCCGCTGAACCTTCCCTTTAGCACCAGGTGAATCCGGAGGGAGCCTGTGGTCAGCCTTCAGTCCCTCCGCTAGCTTTCCCAAGATCTGCACGAAAATTCTTTAAGATAAAGTTGCCTCTAGGGTGCCCTCAAACCTATTCTGCAGAGATTTAATTTTCCACCATCCTTCATTTCTCAACATCTAAGAAATGTGTCTTCAGAAGGCAAGGCCAGTGTTTGGAAGACTCCTTCCAATATTTTGACTTGGTTCAGAAAGATCTGAAAGATGAGTGGGAATAAACTAGGCAAAGACGGGAGGAGAGTGTGCCCTGGGTAGAGGGAATAGCACGTGTAAAGGCCCTGTGAATGGCAGGGAAAATGGGAAACAGGATATCAGATAGAGTCTCTGGAGCCAAGGGTATAAGGCAAGGATGTCGTGCCACATGAGGCTGGAGAAAGAGATAGGGGCTAGATTATTGCAGAATCTCTGAGAGTCGACCCACTTTTGTTGTTTGAAACTGCACTCAGCTTTTAATACTTTCCTTAAATTAGTGTGGTCAGAGCCCTGCCGTCAAGTCCATTTTGAAAAGCTCATTCAGCTGTATTTTGATTTTGAAACAAAACCCCCTTGATTTGGGGGAACTGAAAGAAGAAAGCTTCAAGGCCAGGAGCTTTCACACCCATGAGAGGTTTCCAGTTAGTCCAAGCTTGGTGAAGGAGAAAAACCCTTGGCTGATTTAGGATGCTTTGTAAAGATATAAAATGTCTTCCTTATTTAGCAATGTTGGGTAAAACTAGAAGAAGACAGGGCAAAAAGAATAGTGATGGTTTGGGGAAAGGGGAAAACCAAGAGAAAAAAGAACTCCAGATACTGTCTTAGAATTTTCACTGTTTTTTGTCCTTAATACCACGTAAAGGGCTCTTTGCTTCTGATCAAGGATGAATGTCTTATTGCCGATAAAGACTGCTGTTAATTCTTTACTTAAGTTCAGATATACTTCATATAACATAAAATTCAATATTTTGGAGTTTCCAATTCTGTTGCTTTTACTCTATTCACTGTATTGTGCAACCATCACCACCATCTGATTTCAGAACATTCTGGAAGAGAGGAAAAAAAAACAAAACTAATACCAGTCAGTCCACTATTAATTCTTTATGGTAGTATTTTTTTTTTTGCTTGTTTGACACTGAGATATGAAAATTAAGCTAATTTTAAAGAAGGCAAGTAGAATAAATAGGAGTCCTATTAACTTTTGAATTACATGTACTGTTGCACCAGTTTTCATTCCTCTTAAAGAAATATCTGTGTAATCCAGGTTTTCAAGTTCATCCCATTATCACTGCTTAAGCAGAATGGCAGATAGGGATCAATATTTTGTGCTTATTTGACTTGATGTTGGTCAGAGAAAATTGTAGGCAGAAATATCATTGGATAAAAAGAAAGACAACAGCAGCAGAGCACACGTTTTCTTGTTTTGTTAGGAATGCCTCCTTTCCTCCCTTCTTCTTCCTTTTCTGGTGGAGAATTATAGTTACACTTCCTTTTAAGAAACTCCATTTGCTGGAGGTAGGGCCAAGATGGCTGACTAGGTAGAAGCTACCACAGATCCCTGTTGCAAAAAAACTCTGAAAAACAAGTGAATCGATCACATACATGACAATCTATGAACCTGGCCATCAAACACGGAACTAAGGAGTTGACCTGAGTGACAAGGGAGAGAAAAGCCGCATGGTGAAGCAGCGACTGCTTCTGGAACTGGCGTCCTCTGCCACAGCCCTTGAGCCCTTGCACTTCCCTGGTGCCAGAGTGGTTGGGCTGATCACAGCTTACTGAGATGGGGCAAACACAGGACGTAGCCCTAACCCCTAACCCCTAACCCCCTGGAGTAACCTCGGCAGAGACTCAGCCAGTGCAAGCAGGCTGCACACTGACGTGGCTGACAGGAGAACGAGAACCCACGGGGAAGCAGAGACTGTTTTCGGAACCTGGAGCCAGTGTCCCAGTCAGAAAACATTGGCCCTGGCCTTTGGTCTAAGCACAGAGGAGCAGATCACAGCTTTCTGAGATGGCAAAAGCACGGGAAAAAGCCCTAACCCCTTGGAGAAACCTCAGTGGGAAACCCAGCCAGCGCATGCAGGCTACATGCTGACGCAGCTAACAGAAGTAGGAGAAATCACGGGGAAGGAGCAACTGGCTTTGGTGCCTGGAGTGCAGCTTCCCAGCCAGAAAACCTTGGCAATGGGCTTTGGACTAGGAGCGAAGGAGCTGATCACGGCTTCCTGAGACAGCGCAAGCACAGGATGCAGGCCTGACCCTCGGGGGCAATCTCAACCCAGCCAGCACACACAGGCTACATGCCTTTCTGGAATCTCAGATAAAAGTCTTCACCAAACAAGATAAGTAACTTTGTCTATATTGTGCTACTCTTTCCTATCTATCTGATCTCTCCCCTCCCTGCCCCAGATGGCTTCATTAACACTGGAATTTCCTGGGCCAGGGAGTGAAGTCCTCTGCGGGTTTTTTTTTTTTTTTAACCCATTCTCCTGGCCTGAGAGAAGCAGCAATTAACAATCTGGGAGAGAAAAATCCTTCACTGACTTTCCTTAACTGGAATCATACAGAACCAGCTCCAGCCAAGCAAAAGAGATCCACAGACTCTGGCTTTCATCTGTACAGGGAACCAGGTGGCTATTATAATGCAAAGGCAATTCTAATAGAGATCTGACTGTAATAGTTTTAGCAAAGCAGTGGAAAGACAAGTTTTGGAGGTCTGATACCTCTCTACCTATTAAACAGAGCCCTCGCTGATCCACAGTAGGGAACTGAGGGCTAAAGCTCCACCCACACCACCTAACCATCTGCTAAAGGGGTCTGAGGATAGTGAGGCCTACCACTCTTTAGAGGTACAAGCATTGGGTGCCTAAGGTACAGAAGCACAGCGCACCCACCAAAGTGCTCTAGGAATAGAGAAACTCCTACCTCACTGGCACATGGGGGAAGGCTGTCAGCATCCTGCCTTCCTCGGAGTGTGACCCCATGCTGCAACTAGAATCTGGTGCATACAACCACTACTCCTCTAAGTAAAGAGGTGACAGCCTACACACCACAATCAGCACACCTAAGCTGATTCTGTTCAAGAATAGTGAATGGACTCATAGGCTCATATATTTGGTAACAGCTCAAACCAGCTGGTAATAGGACATAACTGATTCAAAGGCTACAGTAATCAAGATAGCACAATCTAGTAGCCCATCTGGGTATGTTGAAACAAACCAAAACAAGAAGATAAACCTCAGTGAGCAAATATAAAATAAATCATTACAATATATTATAGATGGCTCGAAGACAGCAGTCGATATCAAATCACATAAAGAAGCAGACCATGATTGCTTCTACAAATCCCCAAATTAAAGAATCAAAATCTTTACCAAATGAAGATACATTCCTGGAATTGCCAGATGTAGAATATAAAAAACCAATACACAGAACGCTTCAAGACGTCAGAGATGATCTCAGAAAAGAAATAAGGAAATCTGCAGAAAAAGCCAAGGAACACACTGATAAAGCAGTTGAAGAAATCAAAAAGATTATTCAAGAACATAGTGAAAAAATTAATGAGCTGCAAGAATCCATAGAGAGACAGCATTCAGAAATCCAAAGGATTAATAATAAAATTACAGAATTAGACAACTCCACAGGAAGTCAGAGGGGCAGAATTGAGGAACTGGAATGCAGAGTGGGGGAGTTAGAGGATAAGGCAATTGACACCAATATAGTTGAAGAAAAATCAGATAAAAGAATTTAAAAAAAGGAAGAAACCCTAAAAATCATGTGGGACTCTTATCAAGAAGAATAACTTGCATGTGTTTGGAGTTCCAGAACAGGGAGGGAAAACAGAAAATACAGAGAGAATAGTTGAAGATCTGTTGGCAGAAAACTACCCTGGCATTGTGAAAGATGAAAGGATATCTATACAAGATGCTCATCGAACACCATACAAGATAGATCCCAAAAGAAAATCACCAAAGCATATTATCATCAAACTGGCCAAAACCAAAGATAAAGAGAAAATCTGAAAAGCAGCCAGGGATAAACGAAAAGTCACCTACAAAGAGAATCAATAAGAATAAGTTCTGACTACTCGGCAGAAACTATGCAGTCAAGAAGGCAATGGGATGACATATGTAGAGCACTGAAGGAGAAAAACTGCCAGCCAAGGATCATATACCCAGCAAAACTCTCTCTCAAATATGAAGGTGAAATTAAGACATTTACAGATAAACGCAAGCTTAGATAATTTGCAAAAACCAAACCAAAGCTACAAGAATTACTAAAGGAAATTCTTTGGTCAGAAAATCAATAATATCAGATACAAATACAAAACAAGGTCACGGAACAAAACATCCTGATATAAACTCAAATAGGGAAATCACACACAAAAATATGATTTATTTAAAAAAGAAAAAATGCTCAAAACGGGATAGTTGAAGTCATTATGTAAAAGATTACAATAATCAAAAAAGAGGGACTAAATACAGGAGGCATAGATCTTCCATATGGAGAGGAAAACATGGAGATACAAAAAAAAAGGATGATACAAATTAGGCTTTTACTTAGAAAAATAGGAGTAAATATTAAGGTAACAACAAAGAGGTCTAACAAGTCCGTACTTCAAAATGAAAACCAAGATAAACATAACGACTCAGCAAAAATAAATTCAACTACTATGAAAATGAGGAGCACACAATTTACATAGAAAAACTTCTCAGCACAAAAAAAGTAAGTGGAAAAATGACATTGTCAACAACACACAGAAAAAGGCATCAAAATGGCAGCACTAAATTCATACTTATCTATTATTACGCTAAATGTAAATGGACTAAATGCACCAATAGAGAGTTGCAGACTGGATAAAAAAACACGATGTTTCTATATGCTGCCTACAAGAGACACACCTTAGACTTAGAGACACACACTAAAATTCAAAGGATGGAAAAATACATCATGCAAACAACAATCAAAAAACAGCAGGAGTGGCAATATTAATTTCTGACAAAATAGACTCTGAAGTTAAATCCACCACAAAGGATAAAGAAGGACACTACATAATGATTAAAGGGACAATTGACCAGGAAGATATAACCATATTAAATATTTATGCACCCAATGACAGGGTTGTACAATACATAAAACAAACTTTAACAGAATTGAAGTGAGATAGACACCTCCACAATTATAGTAGGAGACTTCAACACACCACTTTCGGTGAAGGATAAGACTTCCAGTAAGATGCTCAATAGAGACACGGAAGATCTAGTTGCTACAATCAACCAACTTGACCTCATAGACTTATACAGAACACTCCACCCAACTACTGCAAAGTATACTTTTTTCTAGTGCACATGGAACATTCTCTAAAATAGATCACATATTAGGTCATAAAACAATCCTTTGCAGAATCCAAAACGTTGAAATATTACAAAGCATCTTCTCAGACCATAAGGCCATAAAAGTAGAAATCAATAACAGAAAAATCAGGGAAAAGAAATCAAATACTTGGAAACTGAACTATACCCTGCTCAAAAAAGACTGGGTTATAGAAGACATTAAGGAGGGAATAAAGAAATTCATAGAGTGCAACGAGACTGAAACACTTCCTATCAAACCTCTGGGACACAGCGAAAACAGTGCTCAGAGGTCAATTTATACTGATAAATGCGCACATACATAAAGAAGAAAGAGCCAAAATCAGAGAACTGTCCCTACAACTTGAACAAATAGAAAGCGAGCAACAAAAGAATCCATCAGACACCAGAAGAAAAATAATAAAAATTACAGCAGAATTAAATGAATTAGAGGACAGAAAAACAACTGAAGGAATTAACAAACCCAAAAGAGGGTTCTTTGAAAAAATATAAAAAATTGATAAACCATTGGCCAGACTGACTAAAGAAATACAGGAAAGGAAACAAATAACCCAGATGAGAAATGAGATGGGCCATATCACAACAGACCCAACAGAAATTAAAAGAATCGTATCAGATTACTACAAAAATTGTACTCTAACAAATTGAAAACTTAGAAGAAACGGATGAATTCCTAGAAACATACTACCTACCTAAACTAACACGATCAGAAGTAGAACAACTAAATAGACCCATAACAAAAGAAGCGATTGAAAAGTTAATCAAAAACTCCCAACAAGGGCTTCCAGCCAAGATGGCTGACTAGGTAGACGCTACCTCGGATCCCTCTTGCAACAAAGACTCAGAAAAACAAGTGAATCGATCACATACATGACAATCTACAAACCCTGAGCAACAAACACAGATTTAAAGAGTTGATCTGAGTGACAGAGACGGAGAATGAACAACTACGGGGAAGTAGAGACTGTTTTCGGAGCCTGGAGCCACCATCTCAGTCAGGTAACCTTGGCGCCGGGCTTAGGAATGGATGCAGGGGAGCTGAACACAACATCCTGTGATGGTGCAAACACGGGGCACAGCCCTACCCCCCTGAACTGACACCGGGAGGGGGCCCAGCTGGTCTGCACGGGCGGCGCGGGGATGCGGCTGGCGGGAGAAGTCCCCGGGAGGCAGCGACTGGTATTGGAGCCGGGAGTGCAGCGTCCCAGCCGAGGAACCTTGACTCAGGGCTTTGGACTGGGTGCAGGGGAGCTGAGCAGGACATCCTGTGAAGGTGCAAACACGGAGCGCAGCCCTACCCCCCTGAACTGACCTCGGGAGGGGGCCAGCCAGTCAGCGTGGGCGGCGCAGTGATGCGGCTGATGGGAGGAGAAGTCCCCGGGAGGCAGCGTCTGGTTTTGGAGCTGGGAGTGCAGCGTCTCAGCCAGGGAACCTTGATGCTGGGCTTTGGAGTGGCAGTGGAGGAACTCACCGCGGCGTCTGCGGGCCAGACCCTTGGGGGCAATCTTTACCCAGCCAGTGCACATAGGCAACACGCCCCTCGGGAATCTCAGATAAAAGTCATCCCAAGCAAGATAAGTAACTTTGTCTATATTCCGAGGTGCTACTCTCTCCTGTTTTTATGAACCCTCTCCTCCCCTTCCCAGGCGGCTTCATTAACATTGGAATTTCCTGAGCCAGAGGGAGAACTGCTCCACAGTTTTTCTTCCCCTCCCCCCTTTTTTTTTTTGGTCTTTTTCTAACCCATTCTTCCGGCCTGAGAAAAGCAACCACAAAAAACCCAGGAACCAAAAATCCTTCCCTAATTGGACTAAAAACACAGAACCAGCTCCAGCCAAGCATATGTGATCCAGTCTCCAGCTTTCATCCCTACAGGGAACAAGGTGGCTATTATAATGCAAAGGCATTTCTGATAGGGATCTGACTGCATTTTTTTTAGCGGATTTACTGGAAAGACAAGTTTCCCAGGTCTGATATCTCTGCGTACTGAACAGAGCCCTCACTGACCCACAACACGGAACTGAGGGCTGAAGCTCCCCCCACACCACCTAGCCTCCTGCTTTAGGGGTCTAAGGAGGGTGACACCTACCAATCTGTAGAGGTACTTGCATTGGGGGCCTAAGGTACAGCTGCAGAGCCCACCCACCAAAGTGCTTTAGGAATAGAGACACACCTACCTCACTGACATACGGGGGAAGCCTGTCAGCATCCTGCCCCCCCCCAGAGTATGAACCCCAGCTGCTACTAGAATCTGGGGCACACAACTATCCCCACTACTTCTCAAGGTGGATAGGTGATAGGCTGCATCACACACTTGACCCAAAATCAGACTCTACTCAAGAATAGTGAATGGACTCAGGCATATATATCTGGTAACAACCCAAACCAGCTGGTAATAGGTCATAAGTAAGTCAAGGGCTACAACAATCAAGACAGCACAATCTAGTAGCCCATCCATGTATATTGAAAGAAAACAAAACAAGATAAGACTCAGTGAGCAAATATAGAATAAATCACTACAATATCTTAGTCATGGCTCGGAGACAGCAGTCGATATCAAAGCACATAAAGAAGCAGACCATGACTGCTTCTACAACCCCCCAAATGAATCAAAATCTTTCCCAAATGAAGATACAATCTTGGAATTATCAGATACAGAATATAAAAAACTAATTTACAGAATGCTTCAAGACATCAGGGATGACCTCAGAAATGAAATAAGGCAATCTGCAGAAAAAGCCAAGGAATACACTGATAAAACAGTTGAAGAACTCAAAAAGATTATTCAAGAACATAGTGGAAAAATTAATAAGTTGCACGAATCCATAGAGAGACAGCATTCAGAAACCCAAAAGATTAACAATAAAATTACAGAATTAGACAACGCAATATGAAGTCAGAGGAGCAGACTCGAGCAATTAGAATGCAGAGTGGGAGATCTGGAGGACCAGGGAATTAACACCAACATAGCTGAAAAAACAATCAGATAAAAGAATTAAAAAAAATGAAGAAACCCTAAGACTCATGTGGGACTCTATCAAGAAGGATAACTTGCATGTGATTGGAGTCCCAGAACAGGGAGGGAGGACAGAAAACACAGAGAGAATAATTGAAGATCTGCTGACAGGAAACTTCCCTGACATCATGAAAGACAAAAGGATATCTATCCAAGATGCTCATCGAACCCCATTTAAGATTGATCCAAAAAGAAAATCACCAAGACATATTCTCATCAAACTTGCCAAAACCAAAAATAAAATTTTAAAAGCAGCCAGGGATAAATGAAAGGTCTCCTACGAGGGAGAATCAATAAGAATAAGTTCAGACTTTTACTCAGCAGAAACCATGCAGGCAAGAAGGCAGTGGAATGACATATACAGAGCACTGAAGGAGAAAAACTGCCAGCCAAGGATCATATACCCAGCAAAACTCTCTCTGAAATATGAAGGTGAAATTAAGATATTTACAGATAAACACAAGCTTAGAGAATTTGCAAAAACCGAACCAAAGCTACAAGAAATACTAAAGGAAATCGTTTGGTCAGAAAACCAATAATATCAGATACCAAAACAACACAAGGTCACAAAACATCCTGATATCAACTCAAATAGGGAAATCACAAAAACAAATTAAGATTAATTAAAAAAAATGCTCAAAACAGGGAATCCTTGAAGTCAATATGTAAAAGATCACAATAATCAAAAAGAGGGACTAAACACAGGTGGCATAGAACTGCCATATGGAGAGAGATACAAGGCGATATAGGACAATACAAGTTAGGTTTTTACTTAGAAAAATAGGGGTAAATATTAAGGTAACCACAAAGAGGCATAACAAGTCCATAACTCAAAATAAAAACCAAGAAAAACATAACGACTCAGCAAACACAAAGTCAAATACTATGAAAATGAGAAACACACAATCTACAAAGAAAACCGTCTCAGCACAAAAAAGTAAGTGGAAAAATGAAATTGTCAACAACACACATAAAACAGCATCAAAATGACAGCGCTAAACACATAAAAAAAAAAACTTATCTATAATTACGCTGAATGTAAATGGACTAAATGCACCAATAAAGAGACAGGGAGTCTCAGACTGGATAAAGAAACATGATCTGTCTATATGCTGCCTACAAGAGACACACCTTAGACTTAGAGACACAAACGAACTAAAACTCAAAGGATGGAAAAAAATATATGAAGCAAACAATAAGCAAAAAAGAGCAGGAGTAGCAATATTAATTTCTGACAAAATCGACTTTAAAGTTAAATCCACCACAAAGGATAAAGAAGGACACTACATAATGATTAAAGGGACAATTGACCAGGAAGATATAACCATACTAAATATTTATGCACCCAATGACAGGGCTGTACAATACATAAAACAAACTTTAACAGAACTGAAAAATGAAATAGACATCTCCACAATTATAGTAGGAGACTTCAACACACCACTTTCGGAGAAGGATAGGACATCCAGTAAGAAGCTCAACAGAGACACGGAACACCTAATTGCTACAGTCAACCAACTTGACCTCATTGACTTATACAGAACACTCCACCCAACTGCTGCAAAGTATACTTTTTTTCTAGCACACATGGAACATTCTCAGAATAGACCACATATTAGGTCATAACAAAAACCTTTGCAGAATCCAAAACATCGAAATATTACAAAGCATCTTCTCAGACCATAAGGCCATAAAAGTGGAAATCAATAACAGAAAAATTAGGGAAAAGAAATGAGATACTTGGAAACTGAACAATACCCTCCTGAAAAAACACTGGGTTATAGAAGACATTAAGGAGGGAATAAAGAAATTCATAGAACGCAACGAGAATGAAAACACTTCCTATCAAAACCTCTGGGACACAGCAAAAGCAGTGCTCAGAGGTCAATTTATATCGATAAATGCACAAATACAAAAAGAAGAAAGAGCCAAAATCAGAGAACTGTCCCTACAACTTGAACAAATAGAAAGTGAGCAACAAAAGAATCCATCAGGCACCAGAAGAAAACAAATAATGAAAATTAGAGCTGAACTAAATGAATTACAGAACAGGAAAACAATTGAAAGAATTAACAAAGCAAAAAGCTGGTTCTTTGAAAAAATTAACAAAATTGATAAACCATTGGCCAGACTGAGTAAAGAAATACAGGAAAGGAAACAAATAACCTGAATAAGAAACGAGATGGGCCACATCACAACAGACCCAACAGAAATTAAAAGAATCATATCAGATTATTACAAAAAATTGTACTCTAACAAATTTGCAAACCTAGAAGAAATGGATGAATTCCTGGAAAAACACTACCTACCTAACACAATCAGAAGTAGAACAACTAAATAGACCCATAACAAAAAAAGAGATTGAAACGGTAATCAAAAAACTCCCAACAAAAAAAAAGCCCTGGCCTGGATGGCTTTACTGCAGAGTTCTACCAAACTTTCAGAGAAGAGTTAACACCACTACTATTAAAGGTATTTCAAAGCATAGAAAATGACGGAATACTACCTAACTCATTCTATGAAGCCACCATCTCCCTGATACCAAAACCAGGTAAAGACATCACAAAAACATAGATGCAAAAACCTCAACAAAATTCTAGCCAATAGAATTCAACAACATATCAAAAAATTAATCCATCGTGACCAAGTGGGATTTATACCAGGTATGCAAGGCTGGTTTAATATTAGAAAAACCATTAATGTAACCCACCATATAAATAAAACAAAAGACAAAAACCACATGATCTTATCAATTGATGCAGAAAAGGCATTTGACAAAGTCCAAAAACCATTTATGATAAAAACTCTCAGCAAAATAGGAATTGAAGGAAAATTCCTCAACATAATAAAGGGCATCTATGCAAAGCCAACAGCCAACATCACTCTAAATGGAGAGAGCCTGAAAGCATTTCCCTTGAGAACGGGAACCAGACAGGGATGCCCTTTATCACCGCTCTTATTCAACATTGTGCTAGAGGTCCTAGCCAGAGCAATTAGGCTAGACAAAGAAATAAAGGGCATCGGCATTGGCAAGGAGGAAGTAAAGTTATCTCTGTTTGCAGATGACATGATCTTATACACAGAAAACCCTAAGGAATCCTCCAGAAAACTACTGAAACTAATAGAAGAGTTTGGCAGAGTCTCAGGTTATAAGATAAACATACAAAAATCACTTGGATTCCTCTACATTAACAAAAAGAACATCGAAGAGGAAATACCAAATCAATACCATTCACAGTAGCCACCAAGAAGATAAAATATTTAGGAATAAATCTTACCAAAGATGTAAAAGACCTATACAAAGAAAACTACAAAGTACTACTACAAGAAACTAAAAAGGACCTACTTAAGTGGAAAAACATACCTTGCTCATGGATAGGAAGAATTAACATAGTAAAAATGTCTATTCTACCAAAAGCCATCTATACATACAATGCACTTCCGATCCAAATTCCAATGTCATTTTTTAATGTGATAGAGAAACAAATCACCAACTTCATATGGAAGGGAAAGAAGCCTCGGATAAGCAAAGCATTACTGAAAAAGAAGAAAGTGGGAGGCCTCACTCTACCTGATTTCAGAACCTATTATACAGCCACAGTAGTCAAAACAGCCTGGTACTGGTACAACAGCAGACACATAGACCAATGGAACAGAATTGAGAACCCAGATATAAATCCATCCACATATGAGCAGCTGATACTTGACAAAGGCCCAGTGTCAGTTAAGTGGGGAAAAGATAGTCTTTTTAACAAATGGTGCTGCATAACTGGATATCCATTTGCAAGAAAATGAAACAGGACCCATACCTCACACCATGCACAAAAACTAACTCCGAGTGGATCAAAGACCTAAACATAAAGACTAAAATGATAAAGATCATGGAGGAAAAAATAGAGACAACCTTAGGAGCCGTAATACAAGGCATAAACAGAATACAAAACATTACCAAAAATGACGAAGAGAAACCAGATAACTGGGAGCTCCTAAAAATCAAACACCTATGCTCATCTAAAGACTTCACCAAAAGAGTAAAAAGACCACCTATAGATTGGGAAAGAATTTTCAGCTATGACATCTCCGACCAGCGCCTGATCTCTAAAATCTATATGATTCTGTCAAAACTCAACCACAAAAAGACAAACAACCCAATCAAGAAGTGGGCAAAGGATATGAACACGCACTTCACCAAAGAAGATATTCAGGTAACTAACAGATACATGAGAAAATGCTCTTGATCATTAGCCATTAGAGAAATGCAAATTCAAACTACGATGAGATTCCATCTCACTCCAACAAGGCTGGCATTAATCCAAAAAACACAAAATGATAAATGTTGGAGAGGCTGCGGAGAGAGATTGGAACTCTTATACACTGCTGGTGGGAAAGTAAAATGGTACAACCGCTTTGGAAATCTATCTGGCGTTATCTTAAACAGTTAGAAATAGAACTACCATACAACCCAGAAATCCCACTCCTCGGAATATACCCTAGAGAAATAAGAGCCTTCACAGAAACAGATACATGCACACCCATGTTTATTGCAGCTCTGTTTACAATAGCAAAAAGCTGGAAGCAACCAAGGTGTCCATCAACGGATGAATGGTTAAATAAATTGTGGTGTATTCACACAATGGAATACTACGCATCGATAAAGAACAGTGACGAATCTGTGAAATATTTCATAACATGGAGGAACCTGGAAGGCATTATGCTGAGTGAAATTAGAGGCAAAAGGACAAATATTGTATAAGATCACTATTATAAGATTTGAGAAATAGTATAAACTGAGAAGAACACATACTTTTGTGGTTACGAGGGGGGGAGGGAGGGAGGGTGGAAGAGGGTTGTTTACTGATTAGTTAGTAGATAAGAACTACTTTAGGTGAAGAGAAGGACAACACTCAATACACGGAAGGTCAGCTCAACTGGACTGGACCAAAAGCAAAGAAGTTTCCGGGCTAAAATGAATGCTTCAAAGGTCAGCGGAGCAGGGGCGGGGGTCTGGGGAACATGGTTTGAGGGGACTTCTAAGTCAATTGGCAAAATAATACTATTATGAAGACATTCTGCATCCCACTTTGAAATGTAGCGTCTGGGGTCTTAAATGCTAACAAGCGGCCATCTAAGATGCATCAATTGGTCTCAACCCACCTGGAGCAAAGGAGAATGAAGAACACCAAGGTCACACGATAACTATGAGCTCAAGAGATATAAAGGGCCACATGAACCAGAGACTTACATCATCCTGAGACCAGAAGAACTAGTTGGTGCCCGGCCACAACCGATGACTGCCCTGACAGGGAGCACAACAGAGAACCCCTGAGGGAGCTGGAGATCAGTGGGATGCAGACCCCAAATTCTCATAAAAAAGACCAGACTTAATGATCTGACTGAGACTAGAGGAATCCTGGCGTTCATGGTCCCCAAACCTTCTGCTGGCCCAGGACAGGAACCATTCCCGAAGACAACTCATCAGACACGGAAGGGACTGGACAATGGGTAGGTGAGAGATGCTGATGAAGAGTGAGCTACTTGTATCAGGTGGACACTTGAGACTGTGTTGGCATCTCCTGTCTGGAGGGGAGATGGGAGGGTAGAGAGGGTTAGAAACTGGCAAAATTGCCACGAAAGGAGAGACTGGAAGGGCTGACTCATTAGGGGGAGAGTAAGTGGGAGTATGGAATAAGGTGTATATAGGCTTATATGTGACGGACTGACTTGATTTGTAAATGTTCACTTAAAGCTCAATAAAAATTATTTAAAAATTTTTTTTAATTCATATGGGTGAAAATGTACATTAAACTCTGTTACATGTCATGATCAAGTTTTTAGTAGTGTGTAATACTTTAGTTTAAAGTCAGATTTATTTATTTTTAATGTTAAAGAACATCATACAATTTTCCGACATTAATTCATTGGGATTTTCATCCTATTTTGCTCTTTTATCTTTGTGTGCTATTAGGACTTCTCATAGGTGTTGGGAAGAACAAGATGGGTGAAAACTTTACAGTAAGATATTTCATTCTTTTTGAAATTACGATGATTTTCTTCATCAAATGTTTATAGACAGTTTTGGTCTTTTTGCATCACATGGCGTAATTACGAAGGCTTAGATGATATCTGTGTTAAAAGAGCATTAAAAATAATTTTTTTTTTCTGTATATTAATTTTCCCACCCTTGAAAATACTGAAGTTCATTTTGTATGTACTGGGGTGGTGATGGTAATGTTTAATAATTGTAACAATACCTCTCATAGAGCCCTCCCTCTGTGCCCGTTTCTGTAGTTACCACTTCACACTTATTTAATCCTTCCAAAATCTGTATGTGATTGATATTATTATATCCTTTTAACTGACCCAGTTTAATGACACAAATTTTCCAAGATACCATAGTTGGTAAGTGACGGAGTCAGGATCTGAGCCCAAACAATCTGTTTTCACAGTTAGATCTTTTATACCATGGCTTCTTTGTGAACTAAAGATTGTGCCCAGAGCCTGGATGAGTGGACAACTCCAAGATGAAGAGTCTCAATGTCTTATCAGCTGAGTCAGTGAACTCTTCCTTATTTTACGACAAATTCTCTATTATGTTGTCTAGTGGCATCCTACAGGATTTACGTGGATCTTTTTCAGCACAGCCAACCAAAGCTAAGGTATGGATATGGATAAGCTATCGCAGCTGCCTTCCCTGCCCTTGCACCATCACTTTGTGTCCTACCTGTGCCCGGTGGACCGTCTGCTTCAGGCACTGCCGCTTCCAGCATTGGGTGGAAAGCTGGAAAGGCTATGAAAGAGATGGGGCTGGAGCAAGGAGGTCTAGGGAAGCAGAAAGGGGAAGTCATTGGGAAACTTTTTATGGAGTCAGAATCAAGGCTCTAAAGCAGGTTTTCCAGTTCTCAGTGCTGCCCAATAATTGCATCTTTCCATTGATTAGTCTATTCTTTAGTATTCTATCCAACAAATGTTTATTGAGTGCTGCTATGTACTGGGCACTGTTCTAGGCAGGGGGTATCCAGCAGTGAATGAAAAACGGCAAGACTCTGCCCTCATGGAACATACATCCTATAGTCAGGAAGATAGATAATAAATAAACAGACAAATAAGATGGTGAAATGTGCTTTGGAGAAAAGCATGAAGCTGCATAAGAGGAAAGGGAATTCTAGGAGAGGGTGAGAAGGTAGATGCGGGAAGGAGGATTGCTTTTAATGTAGGGTAGAAAGGAAGGTGTCTATGATAAGGTGACATTTGAGTCGAGCACAAGCCGTGGGAATGGCTAAAGAAAGACCATTTCAGGAGAGGACACAAGTACAAAGGTCCTGAGGCAAGAGCATGCCTGATGTGTTAGAGAAACAGTAAGGAAACCAGAAAGGCTGTAATGGAGCAAGGGGGGAATGCAGTAGGAGGTGAGACCAAAGTAGTAATGGAAGCCAGATCATGTAGGACTTGTTAGCCACTTAGAGGACTTTGACTTTTCCTTTGAGAGAAAAGGCAAAGTTTAAGTAGAAGAGTGACATAATATGACTTATGTTCCATACAAGCATTCTCTTTCCCCACACTTTACCTCTGCATGAACATTACAAAACTTTACATCCAAAAGAATAAGTTCCTTTTATCTATACATCATGTTGGCTTTCAACAGAAAATTACAAGGCATACTATAAAGCAAAAAACAATCTGAAGAGAAAGGCTAGGTATCACAAGCAGACTCAGATAATGCCAGAGGTGTTAGAATTATCAGACTGGGGATTTCAAATGACTATGATTAATATGTTAAGGGCTCTGATGGAAAAAGTGGACAACAGGCAAGAATAGATGAGTAGTCTAACCAAAAAAATTGTGAACAATAAGGAAATGTGAGAAATCAAAATTTGCAGCAGAAATGAATAAGGCATTTGATGCCCCTACTAGTAGGTTGGAAATAGCTGAGGGAAGAATCAGTGAGCTTGAAGATATTTCAGTAGCAACTTCTCAAACTGGAAGTCAAAGAGAAAAAAAGATTGGAGGAAAAAAAAAAGGACTATCCAAGAACTGTGGGGCAATCGCAAAACATGTAACATACGCATAATGGGAATACTAAGAGGAGAAGAGAGAAAGGAACAGAAGAAAGACTTGAAGCAGCAAGGACTGAGAATTTTCCAAAATTGTTGACAGACACCAAACTACAAATCCAGTAGACCCAGAAAACACTAAGCAAGATAAATTCAAAACCAAACCCCGTTGCTGTCGGACTGATTCCTACTCATAGCGACAAAGCAAGATATATACGAAAAAATCTGCACCCAGGCATATCATATTCAAATTGCAGAAAGTCAAACAAAAAGAGATAGTAACACCTCTTCCTTATTAATTGTTAGAACACATAGACAAATCAGTAAGGATATAAAAGATTTGAATAGCATTATCAACCAGATTAACCTAATTGCCATTTACAGAAATAATACACTTAACCATTGCAGAGTCTAATTCTTTGCAAGTATACATGCAGCATTCATCAAACTAGACCGTATAACCCAAATTCTAACTCGTGGTGACCCCATGTGTTACGGTAGAACTGTTTCATAGGGTTTTCTTGGCTCTAATCTTTATGGAAGCAGATTGCCAGGCCTTTCTTCTGTGGTGCCACTGAGTAGGTTTGAACCACCAACCTTTAGGTTAATAGACAAAAGCAAACCACTTGTGCCACCTGAGGACTTTAGATACCCATTGCTATTGAGTCAGTTTTGACTCATAGCGACCCTAGTACTGGCTATAAGTGCCTCATAGGGTTTCCAAGGCTGTAGTCTTATGGAAGAAGGCTGCCACATCTTTCTCCTAAAAAGTGGCTGGTACATTTGAACCTCTAAGCCTTCAGTGAGCGGCCGAGTGCTTAACCATTGTACCACCAGGGGACCTTAAGTACCTTATACTGTTGAGTCGATTCTGATTCATAGTGACTCCATCAGACAGTAGAACTGCTCCATGAAGTTTCCATGGAGCCACTGGTGAATTCAAACTGCTGACCTTTTGGTTAGCAGCCACATCCCTTAACCACTATGCCACTGCCCTAAAACAGCTTTCAATACATTCAGGAGGATCGGCGTCATAGAGTATGTTATCTGACCACAATGCTATGAAATTAGAAACCAATAACAATAAAATATCCATGAATTTTCCAAATAGTAGAAAATTAAACAGTGTACTTCTAAATAATTCTTGGTTCAAAGAAGAAATCACAAAGGAAATTAGAAAATACTCTTTTTAGTATAATAATATGTTTCTAGTGAAGGCTTATATAGCAGTTTAGGTTCTCATTCAACAATTTCTGCACAGATTGTTCAGTGACATTGGATACATTCTTCATGATTTGTGAACATTCTCAATATTTCTGTTATGGTTGTTCCACTTTCATTAATCTAGTTGCCCTGCCTCCTTGCATTCTTACCTTGGTTTTAAAGTAATTGTTGACTATTTGGTCCCATAAAGATGATTTTTTATAGGATCACAGTAGTCATGGGTGGTATTCTTTATTTTAGGAGCCTATCTATTATTTAGCTAAAAGATAACCTCAGGTCTAGTTTCAGTTCAAGGTTTAAAGAGTATCTCAGGACAGTAGTCCTCCAGTCTCAACCAGTCTGGTTTTTGTTTAGTTTTTTATGAATTTGAGGTTCTATTCCACATTTTTCTCCCATACTATCAGGGTCCATCTACTGTGGCCCTGATAAGAATGGTCGGAGGTGGTAGCCGGGCACCATCTAGTTTTTTTTTTTTTTGGTTTCAAGGTAGATGAGGTCATGGCTCATGTAGACTATTTGTCCTGTAGACTAGTTTCTTCTTTGAGCCTTTGGTTTCTTTCTTTCTTTTATTCTGGAGGAGTAGAGACCAATAGTTTTATCCTAGATAGGCAGTTGCAACCTTCCAATAATCTACTTCCCCTGACTCTTACATTCCTCATCTTTGTTTTAAAGTAATTGTTTACCATTTGCTCTCATATAGATGATTTTTTTAAAGCGACACGTTACTTATGAGAGGTATTCATTATTTTGTGAGCCAATCTGTTATTTCGCTACTGGGATTAGTTTCAGTTCAAAGTTTGAAGAGTATCTCAAAGCAGTGATTTCAGGGAGTCCTCAAGTGTGAACCAGTCCAGTAAGCCCCCCTCTTTTTCTGTATTTGATGATAAATATATATTTTTTATTTTGCTTTAAGTGAAAGTTTACAAATCAAGTCAGTCTCTCTCATAAAAACTTACATACACCTTGCTACCAAAACCAAACCCACTGCCGTTGAGTCGATTCCGTAGAGCTTCCAAGGAGCACCTAGGTGGATTCAACCCACTGACCTTTTGGTTAGCAGCTGTAGCACTTAACCACTACTCCACCAGGGTTTCCTATACACCTTGCTAAAAAAAACCTTACTACATACCCACAATTACTCTCCCCCCTAATGAGACAGTCTGCTCCCTCCTTCCACTCTCTTTTTCCGTGTCCATTTCGCAAGCTTCTAAGCCCCTCTACCCTCCCATCTCCCCTCCAGTCAGGAGGTGCCAACATAGTCTCAAGTGTCCACCTGATCCAAGTAGCTCACTCCTCACCAGCATCCCTCTACTACCCAGTGTCCAGTCCAATGCATGTCCGACGAGCTGGCTGCAGGAATGGTTCCTGTCCTGGGCCAACAGAAGGTCTGGGGACCATGACCACCAGGGTCCTTCTAGCCTCAGTCAGACCATAAAGTCTGGTCTTTTTATGAGAATTTGGGGTCTGCATCCCACTGTTCCCCTCTCCCTCAGGGGTCATCCACTGTGTTCCCTGTCAGGGCAGTCATCGGTTGTGCCCAGGCACCATCTAGATCTTCTGGTCTCAGGACAATGTAGTCTCTGGTTCATGTAGCCCTTTCTGTCTCTTGGGCTTGTAATTACCTTGTGTCGTTGTGTTCTTCATTCTCCTTTGATCCAGGTGGGTTGAGACTCATTGATGTATCTTAGATGGCTGCTTGCTAGCATTTAAGATCCCAGACGCCACTCTTCAAAGTGAGATGCAGAATGTTTTCTTAATGGATTTTATTATGCCAATGGACTTAGATGTCCCCTGAAACCATGGTCCCCAAACCCCTGCCCCTGCTTCACTAACCTTTGAAGCACTCAGTTTATTCAGGAAACTGCTTTTGGTTTAGTCCAGTTGTGCTGACCTCTGCTGTATTGACTGTTGTCCTTCCCTTCACCTAAAGTAGTTCTTATCTACTATCTAATTAGTAAATATCCCTCTCCTACCCTCCCTCCCTCCCCCCTCTCATAACCACAAAACAATGCATTCTTCTCAGTTTAAACTATTTCTCAAAATCTTATAATAGTGGTCTTATACAATATTTGTCCTTTTGCAACTGACTAATTTCACTCAGCATAATGTCTTCCAGGTTCCTCCATGTTATGAAATGTTTCACAGATTCATCACTGTTCTTTACCGATGTGTACTATTCCATTGTGTGAATATACCATAATTTATTTATCCATTCATCCTTTGATGGGTACCTTGGTTGCTTCCATCTTTTTGCTATTGTAAATAGTGCTCCAATAAACATGGGTGTGCATATACCTGTTAGTGCAAAGGCTCTTATTTCTCTAGGATATATTCCGAGGAGTGGGATCCCTGGGTCCTATGATAGTTCTATTTCTAGCTTTTTGAGGAAGCGCCAAATAGATTTCCAAAGTGGTTGTACCATTGCACATTCCCACCATCAGTGTATAAGTGTTGAAATCTCTCCACAGCCTCTCCAACATTTATTATTTTGTGTTTTTGGATTAATGCCAGCCTTGTTGGAGTGAGATGGAATCTTATTGTAGTTTTGATTTGCATTTCTCTAATGGCTAATGATCGAGAGCACTTCCTCATGTATCTGTTAGCTGCCTGAATGTCGTCTTTAGTGAAGTGTCTGTTCATATTGTTTTCCCATTTTTAATTGCGTTGTTTGTCTTTTTGTGGTTGAGTCTTAGCAGAATCATGTAGACTTTAGAGATCAGGTTCTGGTCGGAGATGTCATAGCTGAAAATTTTTTCCCAATCTCTAGGTGGTCTTTTTACTCTTTTGGTGAAGTCTTTAGATGAGCATAGGTGTTTGATTATTATTAGCTCCCAGTTATCTGGTTTCTCTTCAGCATTTTTAGTAATGTTTTGTATTCAGTTTATGCCATGTATTAGGGCTCCTAACGTTGTCTCTATTTTTTCTTCCATGATCTTTATCGTTTTAGACTTTATGTTTAGGTCTTTGATCCATTTGGAGTTAGTTTTTGTGCATGATGTGAGGTACGGGTCCTGTTTCATTTCTTTGCACATTGATATCCAGTTATGCCAGCATCATTTGTTAAAAAGACTGTCTTTTCCCCAATTAACTGACACTGGGCCTTTGTCAAATACCAGCTGCTCATATGTGGATGGATTTATATCTGGATTCTCAATTCTGTTCCATTGGTCTATGTGTCTGTTGTTGTACCAGTCTTTTTTATCTACTGTGGTAGTATAATAGGTTCTAAAATCAGGAAGAGTGAGGCCTCTCACTTTGTTCTTCTTTTCCAGCAATGCTTTACTTATCCGGGGTTTTTTCCCTTCCATATGAAGTTGGTGATTTGTTTCTCCATCTCATTCAAAAATGCTGCTGGAATTTGGATCAGAATTGCATTGCATATATAGATGGGTTTTAGTAGAATAGACATTTTTACAATGTTAAGCCTTCCTATCCATGAGCAAGGTATGTTTTTCCACTTAGGTATGTCCCTTTTGGTTTCTTGTAGTAGTACCTCATAGTTTTCTTTGTATAGGTCTTTTACGTTTCTGGTTAGATTTATTCCTAAGTATTTTATCTTCTTTGGGACTACTGTGAATGGAATTGATTTGATGATTTCCTCTTCAATCTTCTTTCCGTTGGTGTACAGGAATCCAAATAATTTTTGTATGTTTATCTTGTAACCTGATACTTTGCTGAACTATTAGTTTCAGTAGTTTTCTTGAGGATTCTTTAGGGTTTTCTGTGTATAAGATCATGTCACCTGCAAACAGATATTTTTACTTCTTCCTTATCAATCTGGATGCCCTTCATTTCTTTATCCCGCCTAATTGCTCTGGCTAGGACCTCCAGCACAATGTTGAATAAGAGTGATGATAAGGGGCATCCTTGTCTGGTTCCCGTTCTTAAGGGGGATGTTTTTAGAATGTCTCCATTAAGGATGATGTTAGCTGTTGGTTTTGTGTAAATGCCCTTTATTATGTTGAGGAGTTTTCCTTCTATTTCTATTTTGTTGAAAGTTTGTATCAAGAATGGGTGCTGGACTTTGACAAATGCCTTTTCTGCATCAATTCATAAAATCAAGTGGTTCTTGTATTTTGTTTTATTTATATGGTGGATTACACTAATTGTTTTTCTAATATTGAACCATCCTTATTTACCTGGTATAAATCCCACTTGGTTGAGGTGGATTATTTTTTAGATATGTTGTTGAATTCTATTGGCTAGAATTTTGTTGAGGATTTTGCATCTATGTTCATGAAGGATATAGGTCTGTAATTTTCTTTTTTGTGTTGTCTTTAGCTGGTTTTGGTATCAGGGATATGCTGGCTTCATAGAATAAGTTAGGGAGTATTCCATCCTTTTCTATGCTTTGAAATACCTTTAGTAGTAGTGGAGTTAAGTCTTCTCTGAAAGTTTGGTAGAACTCTGCAGTGAAGCCAACTCTTTTTTGTTATGCATCTATTTAGTTGTTCTACTTCTGTTTGTGTTAGTTTAGGTAGGTAGTCTGTTTCTAGGAATTCATCCATTTCTTCTAGATTTTCAAATTTGTTAGAGTACAATTTTTCATAGTAATCTGATAGGATTCTTTTAATTTCAGTTGTGTCTGTTGTGATATGGCCCACCTCATTTCCTTTTTGGGTTATTTATTTCCTTTCCTGTATTTCTTTAGTCAGCCTGGCCAATGGTTTATCAATTTTGTTGATTTTTTCAAAGAAGCAGCTTTTGGGCTTGTTAACTCTTTCAATTGTTTTTCAATTATGCTCTAATTTTTATTATTTGTTTTCTTCTGGTCCCTGAAGGTTTCTTTTGTTGCTCTCTTTCTATTTGTTCAAGTTGTAGGGACAGTTCTTTGATTTGGCTCTTTCTTCTCTTTATATGTGTGCATTAATTGATATAAATTGACCTCTGAGCACTGCTTTAGCTGTGTCCAAAAGGTTTTGATAGGAAGTGTTTTAAGTCGCATTGCATCCTATGAATTTCTTTAGTCCCTCCTTAATGTATTGTATAACCCAGTCTTTTTTGAGCAGGGTATTGTTCAGTTTCCAAGTATTTGATTTGTTTTCCCTAGTTTTTCTGTTATTGATTTCTACTTTTATGGCCTTATGCTCTGAGAAGATGCTTTGTAATATTTCAATGTTCTGGATTCTGTACAGGTTTGCTTTATGACCTAATATGTGGTCTATTCTAGAGAATGTTCCATGTGCACTAGAAAAAAAATATACTTTGCAGCTGTTGGGTGGAGTGTTCTGTATAAGTCTATGAGGTCAAGTTGGTTGACTGTAGCAATTAGATCTTCGGTGTTTTTGTTCAGCTTCTTACTGGATGTCCTGTCCTTCACTGAATGTGGTGTTTTGAAGTCTCCTACTATAATTGTGGAGTTGTCTAATCTCACTTGTCAATTCTGTTAGAGTTTGTTTTATATATCTTGCAGCCTTGTCATTGGGTACATAAATATTTAATATGGTTATATCTTCCTGGTAAGTTGTCCCTTTAATCATTATGTAGTGTCCTTTTTTATCATTTGTGGTGGATTTAACTTTAAAGTCTATTTGGTCAGGAATTGATATTGCCACTCCTGCTCTTTTTTGATTGTTGTTTGCTTGATATATTTTTTCCATCCTTTGAGTTTTAGTTTATTTGTGTCTCTAAGTCTAAGGCATGTCTCTCGTAGGCAGCATATAGACGCATCATGTTGTTTTATCCAGTCTGTGGCACTCTGTCTCTTTATTGGTGCACTTAAGCCATTTACATTCAGTGTAATTATAGATAAGTGTGAGTTTAGTGCTGTCATTTTGATGCCTTTTTCTGTGTGTTGTTGACAATTTCATTTTTCCCTTTCCTTTTTTTGTGCTGAGAAGTTTTTCTTTGTAAATTGTGTGTTCCTCATTTTCATAGCAGTTGAATTTGTTTTTGCTGAGTCGTTATGTTTATCTTGGGTTTTTTTTTTTTTTGAAGTTTGGAATTGTTAGACCTCTTTGTGATTACCTTAATATTTATCCCTATGTCTCTAAGTAAAAACCTAACTTGTATCATCCTCTATTGCCTTGGTTTCCTCTCCGTATGGAAGATCTATGCCTCCTGTATTTAGTCCCTCTTTTTTGATTATTGTCATCTTTTACATAAAGACATCAATGATTCCCTGTTTTGATCATTTTTTTTTAATTAATCTTATTTTGTTTTTGTGATTTCCCTATCTGAGTTGATATCAGGATGTTCTGTTTTGTGACCTTGTGTTGTGTTGGTATCTGATATTATTGATTTTCTGACCAAATAATTTTCTTTAGTAATTCTTATAGCTTTGGTTTGGTTTTTGCAACTTCTCTAAGCTTGTGTTTATCTGTAAATGTCTTAATTTCACCTTTCCATTTGAGAGAGAGTTTTGCTGGGTATATGATTCTTGGCTGGCAGTTTTTCTCCTTCAGAGCTCTATATATGTCATCCCATTGCCTTCTTGCCTGCATGGTTTCTGCCGAGTAGTCTGAACTTATTCTTATTGATTCCCCTTTGTAGGTGACTTTTTGTTTATCCCTGGCTACTTTTAAAATTTTCTCTTTATCTTTGGTTTTGGCACATTTGATAATGTATTTTGGTGATTTTCTTTTGGGATCTGTCTTGTATGGGGTTCGATGAACATTTGGATATATATCCTTTCATCTTTCACAATGCCAGGGAAGTTTTCTGCCAACAGATCTTCAACTATTCTCTCTGTATTTTCTGTTATTCCTCCCTTTTCTGGAACTCCAGTCACATGCAAGTTATTCTTCTTGATAGAGTCCCACATGATTCTTAGGGGTTCTTCATTTTTTAAAATTCTTTTATCTGATTTTTCTTCAATTACATTGGTGTCAATTGACTTATGCTCCAACTCTCCCACTCTCCATTCTAATTCCTCGATTCTTCTCCTCTGACTTCCTATTGAGTTGTCCAATTCTGTAATTTTATTGTTAATCTTTGGGATTTCTGAATGCTGTCTCTCTGTGTATTCTTGCAGCTTATTAATTTTTCACTATGTTCTTGAATAATCTTTTCAATTTCTTCAACTGCTTTATCTGTGTGTTCCTTGACTTTTTCTGTAGATTGCCTTATTTCATTTCTGAGGTCATCCCTGATGTCTTGAAGCATTCTGTACATTCGTTTCTTATGTTCTATATCTGGCAACTCCACGAATGTATCTTCATTTGGGAAAGATTTTGATTCTTTGATTTGGGGGTTTGTAGAAGCAATCATGGTCTGCTTCTTTATGTGATTTGATATCGACTGCTGTCTCCAAGCCATCTATGAGTTATTGTAATGATTTATTTTATATTTGCTTGCTGAGTCTTATCTTCTTGTTTTCTTTTGTTTTGTTTCAATACACCCAGATGGACTACTAGAATGAGCTAACTTAATTGTTGGAGCTTTTGAATTGCTTATTCCTGTTACCAGCTGGTTTGAGCTGTTACCCAGTATATGAGCCGATGTGTCCATTCACTATGCTTGAATAGAATCAGCTCAGGTGTTCTGATAGTGGGTCAGCTAGTGTGTGGTGTAGGCTCTCTGCTACTAACTTAGAGGAGTAGTGGTGATGGGTGTATGTACTGGTTTCTTGTAACGGCAGGGGGTCACACTCTGAGAAGGGCAGGGTGTGGACAGCCTTCCCCCAAGTGCCAGTGAGGAAAGAGCATCTATGTTCTCTAGAGTGGTCTGGTGGGTGGGCTCTGCAGCTGTACCTTAGGCACCCAATGCTTGTACCTCTAAAAATTGGTAGGCATTGCTATCCTCTGACCCCTTTAGCAGGTGGTTAGGTGGTGTGGATGGAGCCTCAGCCCTCAGTTCCATGCTACAGATCAGTGAGGTCTCTGTTTAATAGGTGGAGTGGTCCAAAACTTGCCTTCCCACTGCTCAGCTACAACAATTACAGCTGATCTCTAAAAGAATTGCCTTTGCATTAAAATAGCCACCTGGTTCCAGGTAGGGGTGAAAGCCAAAGACTGTGGATCTCTTATGCCTGAATGGCGCTTGTTCTGTAATGCTATTCCAGTTTAGAGAAATTAGGAAAGGATTTTTCATCTGATTGTTAGTTGCTGCTTTTCCAGGCCAGGAGAATGGGTTAGAAAAGAAAAAAAAAAACCTGCAAAGCACTTCAATCTCTGGCCCAGGGAATTCCAATGTTAATGAAGCCGGCTGGGGCAGGGAGGGGAGGGATCAGATAGATCGGAGGTAGTAAATTAGATAAACTCACTTCTCTTGTGTGGTGAGGACTGTTTTATCTGAGATTCCGGAGGAGTGTGTAGCCCGTGTGCATGGGCTAGGTCCCTGTGGAGATTGCCCAGGGGGTTAGCACTGCATCCCTGTTTGCCTTGTCTCAGGAAGCCATGATCATCTCCATAGCTCTGCTTCCAAGACTCCGCAAGGGTTCAGGTCTGGGACGTGGCTTGCCTGGCTCTGGAACTGGTCGCTTCTTCAGCGAGCGGTTTCTCATTCCCCTGAGGCCTCGGGGCTGGGGAGCAGCTCACCTGACTCCGGGACTGCACCCTCCTTCGGTACGTGGATTCTCACTTCCCTATTACTCAGGTCAATTCCCTAGTTCTCAGTTTGATGGTCAGCGTTCCTAGATTGCCATGTATGTGATTGCTTCACTTGTTTTTCTGAATCTTTGTTGCAAGAGGGGTCAGCTGGAGCTTCCGCGCAGTCAGCCATCTTGGTACCCCCCCCAATTTTTTTAAATGAGTTGAAATTCTGTGCCACATTTATCTCCCATGCTGTCAGAATCCATCTATTGTGGCCCTGATCACAAGGGATGGTAGTGGTATCTGGCACCATCGAGTTCTTCTGGCCTCAGGGTAGATTAGCTCGAGGTTTGTTTAGACTTTGTCTTGTAGGCAAGTTTCTCCTTTGAGTCTTTGGTTTTCTACATTGCCTTTTGCTGCAGATGAATAGAGAACAACAGTTGTATCATGGAAGGCCACTCACAAGCTTTTAAAACCACAAACACTACTCAGCAAATGAGGATATAAAACATAACTGTATGAACTATATCATGCCAAGATGTTCTATGAGACTCTGGTCCTAATAACTTAAAATCCAGAAAACCAATCCTGCAGGTTTCATCTCAGCGTCCTCTTCCTCTGATAGGGTGATCTGACCTTCTTTATTTTCCCCCATGTCGTGTGCAACATCAAACAACACCAGAGGGTGTCATGTGACCATGATGGACCCCAGTTGACTGCACATAGGCCTCCTACCTCACTTGTACCCACTCAAGGACTTCTGCACCTTATGGCGACTCTCTTTCCTTTTGGTGGATTCTACTGCGTAAAAGTGTACTGACACCTCTTTCTGGAATGATCAAGTAACTTCTTCTCTGTACTACAAATGGATCCCTTGTAGCCTGGCCAGTCTGCTTTATATGTTCAGTGTAGCATTATTCCCAACATGATGACCGTACTTTGTAGTAATTACGTACTCTTTTTTTGGCAGAGTGGTGATCGGCCTTCTTTTATATTGTAAAATACCACATATTTTACAATATAAAATGTGGAGATCCAGTTGTCCCAGCATCATTTGTTGAAGGGACTATTCTTTGCCCATGGAATGGGCTTGCATCATTGTTGAAACAAATTTTATATTAAATACAATATTTAATAATTCATGCTAGGTTTCATAGGTTTCTTTTCCTTTGGTTTTGAATATTCTTTTTCTTGTTGCTTTGTTTTCAGCAATGACTCCCTATGCTTTGTGCCTTCAGTTCTCCGAACCATTAATCTGCTCTCTATCTTTGCGTGTTGTAGATTTTCATGTAAGTAGGATCACGCAATAATTGTTCTTGGGATTTCAGTTACTTCATGCATAACAATGTTTTCAAGGTTCATCCATTTATTGCAAGTAACAGAACTCCACTGCTCTTGTGGCTGCATAATATTGCATGTATGTATTTGTCATGTTTTGCTTATCCAATCATCTTTTGATGGACACTTGGGTTGTTTCCACCTTTTTCATTCAGTGAATAATGCTACAATGAACGTGAGTGTCCAAGTACCTGTTCTTACTTTCAGTTCATTTGTGTACATGCCTAGGAGTGGAATTACAAGGCATATGGTAATTCTGTGTTAAATTATTTGAGGAGCCACCAAAGTGTATTTTACAGTGGCTGCAGCACATCATATCCCCAGTAGCAATGCACTCCCCGTTTGTCCACATCCTCACCAAATCTTTTTTTTTTTTTCCTTGTTTGTTCGTTTTTATTCTGGCAACATCCATCGATGTGATAAGAAATGATACCTCTCTGTCATTTTGATTTGCATTTCCGCACTGACTGATAATATTGAACATCTTTTCATGTGCTTACTGGCGATTTGTATATTTTCTTTGGAATAATGCCTTAAAGTCTTTTGTCCATTTTTTAAGATGGGTTGTTGGTGTTTTTGTATTTAGCTCTAGGCAGTCTATATATCAGGATATGAAACCCTTAAGCAGAGTAGAGATTCCGAGCACATTCTCACAATCAGTAGTTGTCTTCACTTTCCATTTTCTCGATAATGCTCATTGATGCACAAAAGATTTAAATATTCACCAAGAGAAATTTATCTATTGTTTCCTGCGTCATATCTAAGAAGATGTGGGAAAAAAATCCTAAAATATAACCCTGGGTTATACTTCTAAGAGTTTTATGGTTTTAGCTCTCATATTCAGGTCATTGATCCTTTTAGAGCTAATTTTTGTATTTGATGTAGAGTATGTGTCCAACTTCATACTTTTCCATGTGGAGATCCAGTTGTCCCAGCATCATTTGTTGAAGGGACTATTCTTTTCCCATGGAATGGGCTTGCATCATTGTTGAAACAAATTCGGCAAAGATGTATGAATTCATTTCTGGGCACCCTATTCCTTTAGTCTCTATGTCTATCCTAATGCCAGTACAAAACTGTTTTGTTTACTGTGTGTTTGTAGTGATACTTTAAATCTTGAAGTGTGAGCCCCATACTTTCTTCTTCTTTTCTAAAATTGTTTTGTATATTCAGAGCCCTGTGTGTTTGCAATATTTATGTTATACAGACTTGGTAGATATTCTTGAGTTCTTGCATGTTTGTTTTTCTCTGTTTTACTGAATTTGTAAGTGGTAAGACATGAATTCTGGGAATTAGGAGAGAGTAATAGGAGATTCTCAGCATCTTGACCCAGGACTGAAAATTCCACATCAGGATTGCATGAAGTAGATTGCCAGAAGGGCTGGTGATGAACAGAGCTGGGAGATCTGGGGCTCATTTTTGTGAGATCTATGTCATGGGTTGGAGAGAGAATGTACCCTGAAGAATCAAGTCCTTCTATGATGGAGAAAAGTGAAGCATGCTTGGCTGTGCCCTGGCTGCCATCAAGGGCACAAGGAGGGTCAAGGTAGCAGAGTCCATAGCATCACAGTTTTGGGAGATGGGCAGGGCCAGCATGTTCTCTGAATGAAGCTACTTTCCCAACATCACAGTGCTCATCAATAGTGTGGAAGTGTCTTTTTATAATAAGAACTCCCCACACAGCCATTTAATGAGACCATGGGTAAAGAGGTCTCATCACAGAGACAGATGTCAATCCTCTTCCTGTTCAAAAATATAAGAAGTCCTCAGGGGCTTCTCACCAGCTCTACCTTGTGGCCTCCGAATGGTGACTGCCAAAATCAGCAGAGCCTAAAGCTATTCCTCACTAAGTACCTGAAAGACAACAGTGAGGTGATGCAGAATCCATGCTCTAAATGTTGGTTGGATGATGGTTACACGATGGTATTTAAATTATAAATTGAAATGGGCAAGTTCCATTGCATGCAAATTACACTTCAGAGGAGATTAATTGTAACGGAAAGAATTCTTTTTTTTTTTTTAACTGCATCAATGCCTTATTTGTAACAGTAAAAGACTATACAATTTGAAACCATGGGAAGTCCCCGGCACAAAGGAATAAGGATCCGGCTAGTGATCGAAAGGTTGGTAGTTTGAGCCTACACAGAGGCTTCCTGAAACAAATGCCTGGTGATCTCCTTAAGAAACTCAATCACTAAATACCCCATGGAACACTGTTGTGAAATGCTTGGGATCACCATGAGTCAGAATTAACCTAACAACACTGGCTTTTTTTTCTTTTGGAACCAACCTGGGTTCCTCTTACTGACTCGTGACCTTGGATGAGTTGTTCCCCATATGTACAACGGGAATGGTCTCTAAATCATGAGATAATTTTGACATTTAACTGTATCTTTAACAATCACTGAGAAAAATCTCGCATGAAATATTCAGCAAATGATAGCAGATACAAATATTATTGTTGTTTTGTGTTAATGTCCTAGTCCAAGTGAAGACAAGGACACTCTTTCTGCCTTTAGAAAAGCACAGTCAACAGGGAATAGGAACACTGGAACAGTGACATGCAGTTCAGGGTGAGAGCATGATAAAGTCGTAATGGTTAGTGGGTCCTGCTCCCAGGGTGTTTGGTGTGGGGGTGCAAGAGTGGGCTGGGGAAAGGGCAGTGCAGTGAAAGGAGACGTGGAGGCACCAGGATTCATGGTCATATTCGGTTCCAGCACTGGAGTTGCTGTTGTGACAAAGGAAAAGTGCAAATGGAGGTGGAGGAAAGGCAACCAGGTGTTAGGTCATCCGAATTCCCTGCCTGGTCACTGGGAATCAGCGCAATGAATCTCAAGTGATGAGTGGCAGTATGGAACGAGGAAATGGTAAATATTGGAAAAGTCCCTGCAGTGAATTTTATGTTCCTTCCCTCCAGTTCAGAAGTTTCCCAGTAGAGAACTTGTGAGCAGTTCAACCAGACCCCCAGGCCTCTGAGTACCCAGAAGTAAGAGACCCAAGGTGTCACTGACTCTCAGAGCCTGTCTCAGGAATTCCTGACAGACACCCTGCCATCCTCATATGCTCTTTCCAACACATGGAACAGGGTTGACATCCACTCTGTCTGAAATGCCCCCAGCAAGCTCAATAGCAGGGAACGGACCTTCTAAAGTGAAAGACATCCTCCAGAATTTCTTGAAGGACTGAGCCTTCAAAAGAGTGGTTTCCCCATCTGCTACCTAGTGTTTCTTTTCATGATGCACGGTATAAAACCCCTTTCCTTTTTTGCCAACATCCTGTTTCATTTTTCCCATCTGCCTCTTCATTCTCCCCTGGTGGGATGTCCTTGGTGATATCAAGAGTTTACTCCTTACTTCTGCTCAGAGAGCTTGTCCCCAAGGGAAGTGTCAAATTTGAATTTCCAAAGGTTGAGGGGGTGGCAGGGGTCTGATAACACAACACACTACCTCCCCACCAACTTACCTCCTGCTGAAGTCATCTCCACAGGCTTGGTCACTGACCACAGCTGTCTGGCAAGCTTCAGCATGTGAAGTCGCCACATCCTGGACTCAGTATGATCTGGCTCCAACAGATGTTCAGAGATCCAAGGAAAGGAGGGAGAAGTTTCAATCTAGACAGGAGTAGAATGTAGGACTCAAGACATTCTACGGTGGGGGAGGGGCGGAGGGCATGTTGGGATGAGGAGACATTCCTGAAGGGGACCTGACAGGCAAAATGCTACAAAACAAAACAAAAACACTACCGTCTGTTTCCTTCAAATTACATTGCCAACACAACTGGTATGAACCTCTTAGGGCCATTTGTGGGTTCTTTCTCTTATCGACAGCACAAAGGCTGTACTCTAGACTTCTTATCAACGTATCTACTTTTGTGCCCCTAAACTCACCCTGCTCCTTACTCAAGGTGGTAGGTTCTTGCATTATTACAAGGGCACCAATACTTCATGAACAAAATTTGGGAAACGTTGTCTAATGAAGGCTGGGGTACATATGACAACAAGGAAACTCAGTGTTTGAAATTAGGATTGTCTCAGAAGTTCCATTGTGTTTCGAGTGTGTATGCACACAGTGCGTGTATTGATTTAGGAAATAATATTGGAGTCATTATTCCCTCTCCTTGAGTACAGAAAAGGTGACCCAGCTGAAGCTAGGCTCACAAGGGCTTGCAAGGACTCGCAGGGACACATCAAGTGTGCCCCGAGGCATGAAGACAATAGCTAAGATAATCTTGGAAAATATCTTTTAGGGAGCCTTTTGGAAAAGCCAGGACAGAAAAGACTTTCCACTCTTATCTTTTTCTATTAACATTTAGTGGATAGAAATTTGTTGGACCATTGAAGACCTGCCTGACTGTCAATACTGAAACCTGTGCCAATGATTGTTGAGAGGGACAGTTCGCAATGTAGGATCACAATTTCTAGCCAACCTGTGAACAGGTGAAGCTTTCAATGGTTTTGCCCATGTGGTAGTGTTAATATATACAGATGACTTCGTAATGTTCTTTGGACTCAGATAGGCATGGCTGTGGCAGCATGCTTGTCCATTTTCCCATTCTTGCTTATTCTGTAATATTTCCTTGGACTTGGGCAGACATGGCTCTGCCAGCATGCTTGGCTGCTTTTCAATTTTTGCCTCTTTGAATGTATGCCGAAAAAAAACTTTCTTTTTGCTCTCACTAAACTTTGTGATGTTTTCACCTACAACAGTATGCATCATTGTTTAGGAAGCAGTCCTTGTGTCCCAAAATTCCTGTCCACTACTGAAAGCTCTGGGAGCTCCAGCATGACCAGCCTTACTCATGATCCTCTTTCTGGATAAGCTCCACGGCCTCAAAGGAAGGCCAGCAGCCTCTAGTTCCATGACCAAAAGTAGGTTCTTGTTGCTTCTCAGGTTATTTTATTTTATATTTGTGTTTAAGTTTGTATTTCTGACAATGAATGTAATTCAATAATTGTACATAATTATTTCAAAAGTCAGACAGTTCCAGATAGCTTCTTCAGTGACAGCTCTTCTCCCGGCACCTTTGTCTTGGCAACCAAATGTTGTTTTCACATTACCTAGTGTGTAGGCATTAAGGAAATAACACGGGCTGCCATGTATTCCTAATCACAACACAGAAGAAAAAGTAAACTGAAGTACATATATTGAGGACCTTTTCCTTAGGAGATCTCTTACATTCATTCCTAGAAGATTTGTAGAGCCAGGGGACACTGAGAGAATGATATAGTGCATGTAAAAATGCAAATACAATGTAGTAGGAAGTGCCAAAGGCAGGTGATGTGAAAATCAAACATTTCTTATTGCAAGGCAGCCTAGGATGTTTGAATGAACAGCAGGGCTGCCTGAGGCAAAACTGACCCTTGGGTGACGGATTTCTTCCTTTTTAGAGGCAGCACAGCTGTCTGCCCTGTCTGGTAGGAAGGCTGGGAGGTTAAGTCTGGAATCAGGGGTTTTACAAAGAGCAAGCTTGAGAGGGTTCACATGTCAATCGAGTTTATTTCTCATTTTAGGAACGGCCTCTTAAGCAGCAATCTTTGGATTTGGACTAAGCGTGCATTTCTTAAATGGGAGTGTATTTGCTTAGGTCTTATATATCAGAAAGTATAACGAATCCTGGAGCTTTATTTGATTCCATAAATATTTTAAATTTTCTTTTTATTGTGGTCAATATATATGTAACAACACACGTGTGATTCCCACCTTCTTCACATGCACAATTCAGTGACACTGTGTTCATCATGTTGTGCAAGCACCACCGCCGTCTGTTCTAAGCGTGTTACTTTTTTTTTTTTAAATAACTTTTATTAAGCTTCAAGTGAACGTTTACAAATCCAATCAGTCTGTCACATATAAGTTTACATACATCTCACTCCCTACTCCCACTTGCTCTCCCCCTCTTGAGTCAGTCCTTTCAGTCTCTCCTTTCTTGACAATTTTGCCAGCTTCCCTCTCTCTCTATCCTCCCATCCGCCCTCCAGACAAGAGTTGCCAACACAATCTCAAGTGTCCACCTGATATAATTAGCTCACTCTTCATCAGCGTCTCTCTCCCACTCGCTGACCAGTCCCTTTCATTTCTGATGAGTTGTCTTCGGGGATGGTTCCTGTCCTGTGTCAACTGAAGGTCTGGGGAGCATGGCCGCCGGGATTCCTCCAGTCTCAGTCAGACCATTAAGTTTGGTCTTTTTATGAGAATTTGGGGTCTGCATCCCACTGATCTCCTGCTCCCTCAGGGGTCCTCTGCTGTGCTCCCTGTCAGGGCAGTCATCGATTGTGGCCGGGCACCAACTAGTTCTTCTGGTCTCAGGATGATGTAGGTCTCTGGTTCATGTGGCCCTTTCTGTCTCTTGGGCTCTTAGTTGTCGTGTGGCCTTGGTGTTCTTCATTTTCCTTTGCTCCAGGTGGGTTGAGACCAATTGCTGCATCTTAGATGGCCGCTTGTTAGCATTTAAGACCCCAGACGCCACATTTCAAAGTGGGATGCAGAATGATTTCATAATAGAATTATTTTGCCAATTGACTTAGAAGTCCCCGCAAACCATGTTCCCCAGACCCCCGCAGTTGCTCCGCTGACCTTTGAAGCATTCATTTTATCCCGGAAACTTCTTTGCTTTTGGTCCAGTCCAATTGAGCTGACCTTCCATGTATTGAGTGTTGTCTTTCCCTTCACCTAAAGCAGTTCTTATCTACTGATTAATCAATAAAAAACCCTGTCCCACCCTCCCTCCCTCCCTCCCCCCCTCATAACCACAAAAGTATGTGTTCTTCTCAGGTTTACTGTTTCTCAAGATCTTATAATAGTGGTCTTATACAATATTTGTCCTTTTGCCTCTGACTCATTTCGCTCAGCATAATGCCTTCCAGGTTCCTCCATGTTATGAAATGTTTCAGAGATTTGTCACTGTTCTTTATCGATGCGTAGTATTCCATTGTGTGAATATACCACAATTTATTTACCCATTCATCCGTTGATGGACACCTTGGTTGCTTCCAACTTTTTGCTATTGTAAACAGAGCTGCAATAAACATGGGTGTGCATGTATCTGTTTGTATGAAGGCTCTTGTATCTCTAGGGTATATTCCTAGGAGTGGGATTTCTGGGTTGTATGGTAGTTCTATTTCTAACTGTTTAAGATAACGCCAGATAGATTTCCAAAGTGGTTGTACCATTTCACATTCCCACCAGCAGTATATGAGAGTTCCAATCTCTCCGCAGCCTCTCCAACATTTATTATTTTGTGTTTTTTGGATTAATGCCAGCCTTGCTGGTGTGAGATGGAATCTCATCGTAGTTTTAATTTGCATTTCTCTAATGGCTAATCATCGAGAGCATTTTCTCATGTATCTGTTGGCTGCCTGAATATCTTCTGTAGTGAAATGTGTGTTCATATCCTTTGCCCACTTCTTGATTGGGTTGTTTGTCTTTTTGTGGTTGAGTTTTGACAGAATCATGTAGATTTTAGAGATCAGGCGCTGGTCGGAGATGTCATAGCTGAAAATTCTTTCCCAGTCTGTAGGTGGTCTTTTTACTCTTTTGGAGAAGTCTTTAGATGAGCATAGGTGTTTGATTTTTAGGAGCTCCCAGTTATCGGGTTTCTCTTCATCATTTTTGGTAATGTTTTGTATTCTGTTTATACCTTGTATTAGGGCTCCTAGGGTTGTCCCAATTTTTTCTTCCATGATCTTTATCGTTTTAGTCTTTATGTTTAGGTCTTTGATCCACTTGGAGTTAGTTTTTGTGCATGGTGTGAGGTATGGGTCCTGTTTCATTTTTTTGCAAAGGGATATCCAGTTATGCCAGCACCATTTGTTAAAAAGGCTATCTTTTCCCCAGTTAATTGACACTGGTCCTTTGTCAAATATCAGCTGCTCATACGTGGATGGATCTATGTCTGGGTTCTCAATTCTGTTCCATTGGTCTATGTGTCTGTTGTTGTACCAATACCAGGCTGTTTTGACTACTGTGGCTGTATAATAGGTTCTGAAGTCAGGTAAGGTGAGGTCTCCCACTTTCTTCTTATTTTTCAGTAGTGCTTTGCTTATCCGGGGGTTCTTTCCCTTCCATATGAAATTGGTGATTTGTTTCTCTATCCCCTTAAAATATGACATTGGAATTTGGATGGGAAGTGCGTTAAATGTATAGATGGCTTTTGGTAGAATAGACATTTTTACTATGTTAAGTCTTCCTATCCATGAGCAGGGTATGTTTTTCCACTTAAGTATGTCCTTTTGAATTTCTTGTAGTAGAGCTTTGTAGTTTTCTTTATATAGGTCTTTTACATCCTTGGTAAGATTTATTCCTAAGTATCTTATCTTCTTGGGGGCTACTGTGAATGGTATTGATTTGGTTATTTCCTCTTCGGTGTTCTTTTTGTTGATGTAGAGGAATCCAAGTGATTTTTGTATGTTTATTTTATAACCTGAGACTCTGCCAAACTCTTCTATTAGTTTCAGTAGTTTTCTGGAGGATTCCTTACGGTTTTCTGTGTATATAATCATGTCATCTGCAAATAGTGATAACTTTACTTCTTCCTTGCCAATCCGGATACCTTTTATTTCTTTGTCTAGCCTAATTGCCCTGGCTAGGACTTCTAGCATGATGTTGAATAAGAGCAGTGATAAAGGGCATCCCTGTCTGGTTCCCGTTCTCAAGGGAAATGCTTTCAGGTTCTCTCCATTTAGAGTGATATTGGCTGTTGGCTTTGCATAGATGCCCTTTATTATGTTGAGGAATTTTCCTTCAATTCCTATTTTGGTAAGAGTTTTTATCATGAATGGGTGTTGGACTTTGTCAAATGCCTTTTCTGCATCAATTGATAAGATCATGTGGTTTTTGTCTTTTGTTTTATTTATGTGATGGATTACATTAATGGTTTTTCTGATATTAAACCAGCCTTGCATACCTGGTATAAATCCCACTTGATCAGGGTGAATTATTTTTTTGATGTGTTGTTGGATTCTATTGGCTAGAATTTTGTTGAGGAGTTTTGCATCAATGTTCATGAGGGATATAGGTCTATAATTTTCTTTTTTTGTAATGTCTTTACCTGGTTTTGGTATCAGGGAGATGGTGGCTTCATAGAATGAGTTGGGTAGTACTCCGTCATTTTCTATGCTTTGGAATACCTTTAGTAGTAGTGATGTTAACTCTTCTCTGAAAGTTTGGTAGAACTCTGCAGTGAAGCCGTCCGGGCCAGGGCTTTTTTTTTTGTTGGGAGTTTTTGGATTACCGTTTCAATCTCTTTTTTTGTTATGGGTCTATTTAGTTGTTCTACTTCTGAATGTGTTAGTTTAGGTAGGTAGTGTTTTTCCAGGAATTCATCCATTTCTTCTAGGTTTTCAAATTTGTTAGAGTACAATAATTCATAATAATCTGAAATGATTCTTTTAATTTCATTTGGTTCTGTTGTGATGTGGTCCTTCTCATTTCTTATTCGGGTTATTTGTTTCCTTTCCTGTATTTCTTTAGTCAGTCTAGCCAATGGTTTATCAATTTTGTTAATTTTTTCAAAGAACCAGCTTTTGGCTTTGTTAATTCTTTCAATTGTTTTTCTGTTCTCTAATTCATTTAGTTCAGCTCTAATTTTTATTACTTGTTTTCTTCTGGTGCCTGATGGATTCTTTTGTTGCTCAGTTTCTATTTGTTCAAGTTGTAGGGACAGTTCTCTGCTTTTGGCTCTTTCTTCTTTTTGTATGTGTGCATTTATTGATATAAATTGGCCTCAGAGCACTGCTTTTGCTGTGTCCCAGAGGTTTTGATAGGAAGTATTTTCATTCTCGTTGCTTTCTATGAATTTCCTTATTCCCTCCTTAATGTCTTCTATAACCCAGTCTTTTTTCAGAAGGGTGTTGTTCATTTTCCAAGTATTTGATTTCTTTTCCCTAGTTTTTCTGTTATTGATCTCTAGTTTTATTGCCTTGTGGTCTGAGAAGATGCTTTGTAATATTTCGATGTTTTGGACTCTGCAAAGGTTTGTTTTATGACCTAATATGTGGTCTATTCTAGAGAATGTTCCATGTGCGCTAGAAAAAAAAGTATATTTTGCAGCAGTTGGGTGGAGAGTTCTGTATAAGTCAATGAGGTCAAGTTGGCTGATTGTTGTAATTAGATCTTCCGTGTCTCTGTTGAGCTTCTTGCTGGATGTCCTGTCCTTCTCCGAAAGTGGTGTGTTGAATTCTCCTACTATAATTGTGGAGGTATCTATCTCGGTTTTCAATTCTGTTAAAATTTGATTTATGTATCTTGCAGCCCTGTCATTGGGTGCATAAATATTTAATATGGTTATGTCTTCCTGATTAATTGTCCCTTTTATCATTATATAGTGTCCTTCTTTATCCTTTGTGGTGGATTTAAGTCTAAAGTCTATTTTGTCAGAAATTAATATTGCTACTCCTCTTCTTTTTTGCTTATTGTTTGCTTGATATACTTTTTTCCATCCTTTGAGTTTTAGTTTGTTTGTGTCTCTAAGTCTAAGGTGTGTCTCTTGTAGAGCAGCATATAGATGGATCGTGTTTCTTTATCCAGTCTGTGACTCTCTGTCTCTTTATTGGTGCATTTAGAATACTATCTCTCTATG
>NW_026975454.1:0-54676 GCF_030014295.1 Loxodonta africana | reverse complement strand
CATAGAGAGATAGTATTTGTTGGGATCTTTAGTCCCAGGAGAGGCCCCTGGCGGGTGTGGGTCAGTGTTCTCTACCCATCCACTTGGCGGGGGGAGGTTTTCACCATACAAAGCAGCAGCGGAATTATTCGTCGCCGGAGGGGTTGCATCTGCCCACAAGCTCCACCTGGCCAGGGTCCGCCCCTACTGTATTGTCCATGTCAGTCAACAGAGCTAAGACCTTCCAGAGAGACTACCTGCTCTTCTCTACCCACGGGGAAGCAGTACAGCCAGAAGCCTCCCCCGTTCCATCTCTAGGCTCTCTCTCAGGCCCCTCATACTTGTGATGTGTCTCAGGGGTAGAGGAAGAGATTTCTCCGAATGAACACATACACAGAGGGGCCATAGATGCTGAGGAAGGGCGCCTTGCCTACGATATCCTAGCGTAAGTGGAAAAGTGGTACCTGCCTGCTGGCCCCGTGTGTCGAACGTGTCCACATCAGGGGCTGCCTACTGTGAGGTGATTCCCGGGTGCCCTGGATTTTGTGGCCCAAAGAGAAGGGGCCGTCGTGTGTCCATGGGTAAAATGGAGGGCACTGCGGAAGTGGCCGCTTAGGCTGGACCTCTCCTATTGGCTCGGTGTTTGTGACCCGTCCCCGTCAGAAGTTCCGGCCAGCTTGCGGTGGCTGTCTCCATGGTGATTGGGAAAGAAGCCTTAGGCCCCGCACTCAGCCGTCACCTGGCCTACCTGGCCTCTTTAGCCTCATCTAGACCGCTGTGTGGATGAAAGAATGAATGTCGGCCAATGACCACATGTCCTCGTTGCCTTTGAAGGATTAGGCTCCTTGCCTGGGCAGAAGACAGCCAAGGTCAGCCTGAGCCTAGACACCTAGTGACCTGTGACACTGCAGGCAGTGACAGATGTTGATTTTCATGCTCATGTATCCGCAGGTGGCGGATTCAGAGTGGTCGGAGAAGAAGTGTAAGTAGGGATGACACAGACACGAGGGCACGGGCCAAAGGTCAGGGAAAATAGCTGAGATCGTGGAGCTCTAGCGGAGCCAGTGTAGGACCAGGCCTCCCTCCTGTACAGGGCAAAGAGGTGATCCATATGCCGCCATGCGCAGACTCTGGACTGCTGGGGCCCTGGACGCCCGGATTGCGGCCTTGTCTTCGGAGAAGTGACACACATGCACTGTGCCAGCGGAGGCTGTGGAGCAGCAGAGGGCAAAATCTTGATAATGGGGGCTTCAGTTGACTTTGCCTGTGCTCTCCTTTGGCTGAGTGCCATCGTGTGTTTCCTAGCAGGAGAAGGCATTCGTGGAGAGAGGCGGATTCCATGTGTGCAGGCAAAGTGTGTGCTGAGATGATGAGTGGCTGGAGACCAGGGTGGACTCTTGAGACCCAGGATAGACCTCTGGCAGGTATGTGTCAATGTTTCTGCCCATGGCACTCAGCCGGGTATTTGCATAGAATGTTCTCCGCGGAATTAGTAGTCTCCGGAGAGGCTGCTGCATGTCAGCAAGCTTCACCTGGCCAGGTCCGCCCGTGATGTAGCTCCCCAATCAATGGCTACTCTCTAGACCTTCCAGATAGACTAGCAGATCTTCTCTGCCCATGGGCAACCAGTAGAGCCAGAGGCCTTCCCCTTTGCTCTTTCGTCTCTAGGCCCTCTGTCAGGCACTCCAAGGTGTGAAGTGACAAGGGGAGAAGGAAGAGATTTCAGAGAACGAACACATCCAGAGAGAGACAGAGAGAGGCAAGAGATGCTGAGTGGGGATGCCTTGCGTAGTGATATCCTGAGGAAAGTGGGAAAGAGGTACCTGGCCTGCTGTGCCAATGCCCTGAAGCAGTCCGCACCAGGGGCTCCCTTGTGCCTGCGTAGCCTTTCCCAGGGTGTGCTCAAATCCTGTGGCACTAGGTGTCATAGGTCACACTGGAGGGCCTGTGTCATCTGCCTGGCGGGCCGGATCTCTGCCATTGGCTCAAGTCTTGTCAGCAGGCCCATCACAAGCTCCGCCACTCTTGCGGGGGGGGACTGTCTCTATGGTGATGGCAAAGGAGTCTTAGCCCCGCCCACCTGGCCTTGACTTCACCTACCTGGCCCGCTGACCCTCACTCAGACCTCTGTGTTGCTCCAAATGAATGTCCGCCAGTGCCCGGGTGTCAGCATCTGGGATAAAGGATTCGGGACCTTGCCTGGGGCAGAAGGCAGCCTAGGTCAGCGGGTACCTGGAAGTCTACTGCCTTGTGACACTGCTGCCAGTGACAAATGGTGACTCCCACACTCACATATCGCCTGGTGGCAGAATGATAGTGATGGGCGGAGAAACATGGCTCCGGAGCACACGTTCCGTGGGGCACCAGCCAAAGCAAAGGCCAGGGCCGGTAGTGGACGTCGTGGAGCTGAATGGCGAGCCAGTGAAGGGCCCAAGGGTCCCTCCTGTATGTGGCGAACAGGTCATCCGTGTCCCACGTCCATAAACCATGGGACTGCTGGGGCCCAGGCTGCCAGGATTTCGGCCTTGCCTTCGGAGCCCGGCCACATACGCGGCCTTGCAGCGGAGGCGGGGACATGTAGACAGCCAAAATTTGGAAAATGGCAGTGTTTCCTCGAGTTCCCGGGCATCGGCCTTTTTGAGCGGCTTGCTTTTTCTCCTGGTAGGAGAGGGCCCTGACGGAGAAAGGCAGGATTACGTGTGCAGGAAAGGTGTGTGCTGAGAGGGTGACGACGTTGAGACCATGTTGGGATCTTTAGTCCCAGGAGAGGCCCCTGGCGGGTGTGGGTCAGTGTTCTCTACCCATCCCACTTGGCGGGGGGAGGTTTTCACCATACAAAGCAGCAGCGGAATTATTCGTCGCCGGAGGGGTTGCATCTGCCCACAAGCTCCACCTGGCCAGGGTCCGCCCCTACTGTATTGTCCATGTCAGTCAACAGAAGCTAAGACCTTCCAGAGAGACTACCTGCTCTTCTCTACCCACGGGAAGCAGTACAGCCAGAAGCCTCCCCCGTTCCATCTCTAGGCTCTCTCTCAGGCCCCTCATACTTGTGATGTGTCTCAGGGGTAGAAGGAAGAGATTTCTCCGAATGAACACATACACAGAGGGGCCATAGATGCTGAGGAAGGGCGCCTTGCCTACCGATATCCTAGCGTAAGTGGAAAAGTGGTACCTGCCTGCTGGCCCCGTGTGTCGAACGTGTCCACATCAGGGGCTGCCTACTGTGAGGTGATTCCCCGGGTGCCCTGGATTTTGTGGCCCAAAAGAGAAGGGCCGTCGTGTGTCCATGGGTAAAATGGAGGGCACTGCGGAAGTGGCCGCTTAGGCTGGACCTCTCCTATTGGCTCGGTGTTTGTGACCCGTCCCGTCAGAAGTTCCGGCCAGCCTTGCGGTGGCTGTCTCCATGGTGATTGGGAAAGAAGCCTTAGGCCCCGCACTCAGCCGTCACCTGGCCTACCTGGCCTCTTTAGCCTCATCTAGACCGCTGTGTGGATGAAAGAATGAATGTCGGCCAATGACCACATGTCCTCGTTGCCTTTGAAGGATTAGGCTCCTTGCCTGGGCAGAAGACAGCCAAGGTCAGCCTGAGCCTAGACACCTAGTGACCTGTGACACTGCAGGCAGTGACAGATGTTGATTTTCATGCTCATGTATCCGCAGGTGGCGGATTCAGAGTGGTCGGAGAAGAAGTGTAAGTAGGGATGACACAGACACGAGGGCACGGGCCAAAGGTCAGGGAAAATAGCTGAGATCGTGGAGCTCTAGCGGAGCCAGTGTAGGACCCAGGCCTCCCTCCTGTACAGGGCAAAGAGGTGATCCATATGCCGCCATGCGCAGACTCTGGACTGCTGGGGCCCTGGACGCCCGGATTGCGGCCTTGTCTTCGGAGAAGTGACACACATGCACTGTGCCAGCGGAGGCTGTGGAGCAGCAGAGGGCAAAATCTTGATAATGGGGGCTTCAGTTGACTTTGCCTGTGCTCTCCTTTGGCTGAGTGCCATCGTGTGTTTCCTAGCAGGAGAAGGCATTCGTGGAGAGAGGCGGATTCCATGTGTGCAGGCAAAGTGTGTGCTGAGATGATGAGTGGCTGGAGACCAGGGTGGACTCTTGAGACCCAGGATAGACCTCTGGCAGGTATGTGTCAATGTTTCTGCCCATGGCACTCAGCCGGGTATTTGCATAGAATGTTCTCCGCGGAATTAGTAGTCTCCGGAGAGGCTGCTGCATGTCAGCAAGCTTCACCTGGCCAGGTCCGCCCGTGATGTAGCTCCCCAATCAATGGCTACTCTCTAGACCTTCCAGATAGACTAGCAGATCTTCTCTGCCCATGGGCAACCAGTAGAGCCAGAGGCCTTCCCCCTTTGCTCTTTCGTCTCTAGGCCCTCTGTCAGGCACTCCAAGGTGTGAAGTGACAAGGGGGAGAAGGAAGAGATTTCAGAGAACGAACACATCCAGAGAGAGACAGAGAGAGGCAAGAGATGCTGAGTGGGGATGCCTTGCGTAGTGATATCCTGAGGAAAGTGGGAAAGAGGTACCTGGCCTGCTGTGCCAATGCCCTGAAGCAGTCCGCACCAGGGGCTCCCTTGTGCCTGCGTAGCCTTTCCCAGGGTGTGCTCAAATCCTGTGGCCACTAGGTGTCATAGGTCACACTGGAGGGCCCTGTGTCATCTGCCTGGCGGGCCGGATCTCTGCCATTGGCTCAAGTCTTGTCAGCAGGCCCATCACAAGCTCCGCCCACTCTTGCGGGGGGGGACTGTCTCTATGGTGATGGCAAAGGAGTCTTAGCCCCGCCCACCTGGCCTTGACTTCACCTACCTGGCCCGCTGACCCTCACTCAGACCTCTGTGTTGCTCCAAATGAATGTCCGCCAGTGCCCGGGTGTCAGCATCTGGGATAAAGGATTCGGGACCTTGCCTGGGGCAGAAGGCAGCCTAGGTCAGCGGGTACCTGGAAGTCTACTGCCTTGTGACACTGCTGCCAGTGACAAATGGTGACTCCCACACTCACATATCGCCTGGTGGCAGAATGATAGTGATGGGCGGAGAAACATGGCTCCGGAGCACACGTTCCGTGGGGCACCAGCCAAAGCAAAGGCCAGGGCCGGTAGTGGACGTCGTGGAGCTGAATGGCGAGCCAGTGAAGGGCCCAAGGGTCCCTCCTGTATGTGGCGAACAGGTCATCCGTGTCCCCACGTCCATAAACCATGGGACTGCTGGGGCCCAGGCTGCCAGGATTTCGGCCTTGCCTTCGGAGCCCGGCCACATACGCGGCCTTGCAGCGGAGGCGGGGACATGTAGACAGCCAAAATTTGGAAAATGGCAGTGTTTCCTCGAGTTCCCTGGCATCGGCCTTTTTGAGCGGCTTGCTTTTTCTCCTGGTAGGAGAGGGCCCTGACGGAGAAAGGCAGGATTACGTGTGCAGGAAAGGTGTGTGCTGAGAGGGTGACGACGTTGAGACCATGTTGGGATCTTTAGTCCCAGGAGAGGCCCCTGGCGGGTGTGGGTCAGTGTTCTCTACCCATCCCACTTGGCGGGGGGAGGTTTTCACCATACAAAGCAGCAGCGGAATTATTCGTCGCCGGAGGGGTTGCATCTGCCCACAAGCTCCACCTGGCCAGGGTCCGCCCCTACTGTATTGTCCATGTCAGTCAACAGAAGCTAAGACCTTCCAGAGAGACTACCTGCTCTTCTCTACCCACGGGGAAGCAGTACAGCCAGAAGCCTCCCCCGTTCCATCTCTAGGCTCTCTCTCAGGCCCCTCATACTTGTGATGTGTCTCAGGGGTAGAAGGAAGAGATTTCTCCGAATGAACACATACACAGAGGGGCCATAGATGCTGAGGAAGGGCGCCTTGCCTACCGATATCCTAGCGTAAGTGGAAAAGTGGTACCTGCCTGCTGGCCCCGTGTGTCGAACGTGTCCACATCAGGGGCTGCCTACTGTGAGGTGATTCCCCGGGTGCCCTGGATTTTGTGGCCCAAAAGAGAAGGGGCCGTCGTGTGTCCATGGGTAAAATGGAGGGCACTGCGGAAGTGGCCGCTTAGGCTGGACCTCTCCTATTGGCTCGGTGTTTGTGACCCGTCCCCGTCAGAAGTTCCGGCCAGCCTTGCGGTGGCTGTCTCCATGGTGATTGGGAAAGAAGCCTTAGGCCCCGCACTCAGCCGTCACCTGGCCTACCTGGCCTCTTTAGCCTCATCTAGACCGCTGTGTGGATGAAAGAATGAATGTCGGCCAATGACCACATGTCCTCGTTGCCTTTGAAGGATTAGGCTCCTTGCCTGGGCAGAAGACAGCCAAGGTCAGCCTGAGCCTAGACACCTAGTGACCTGTGACACTGCAGGCAGTGACAGATGTTGATTTTCATGCTCATGTATCCGCAGGTGGCGGATTCAGAGTGGTCGGAGAAGAAGTGTAAGTAGGGATGACACAGACACGAGGGCACGGGCCAAAGGTCAGGGAAAATAGCTGAGATCGTGGAGCTCTAGCGGAGCCAGTGTAGGACCCAGGCCTCCCTCCTGTACAGGGCAAAGAGGTGATCCATATGCCGCCATGCGCAGACTCTGGACTGCTGGGGCCCTGGACGCCCGGATTGCGGCCTTGTCTTCGGAGAAGTGACACACATGCACTGTGCCAGCGGAGGCTGTGGAGCAGCAGAGGGCAAAATCTTGATAATGGGGGCTTCAGTTGACTTTGCCTGTGCTCTCCTTTGGCTGAGTGCCATCGTGTGTTTCCTAGCAGGAGAAGGCATTCGTGGAGAGAGGCGGATTCCATGTGTGCAGGCAAAGTGTGTGCTGAGATGATGAGTGGCTGGAGACCAGGGTGGACTCTTGAGACCCAGGATAGACCTCTGGCAGGTATGTGTCAATGTTTCTGCCCATGGCACTCAGCCGGGTATTTGCATAGAATGTTCTCCGCGGAATTAGTAGTCTCCGGAGAGGCTGCTGCATGTCAGCAAGCTTCACCTGGCCAGGTCCGCCCGTGATGTAGCTCCCCAATCAATGGCTACTCTCTAGACCTTCCAGATAGACTAGCAGATCTTCTCTGCCCATGGGCAACCAGTAGAGCCAGAGGCCTTCCCCCTTTGCTCTTTCGTCTCTAGGCCCTCTGTCAGGCACTCCAAGGTGTGAAGTGACAAGGGGGAGAAGGAAGAGATTTCAGAGAACGAACACATCCAGAGAGAGACAGAGAGAGGCAAGAGATGCTGAGTGGGGATGCCTTGCGTAGTGATATCCTGAGGAAAGTGGGAAAGAGGTACCTGGCCTGCTGTGCCAATGCCCTGAAGCAGTCCGCACCAGGGGCTCCCTTGTGCCTGCGTAGCCTTTCCCAGGGTGTGCTCAAATCCTGTGGCCACTAGGTGTCATAGGTCACACTGGAGGGCCCTGTGTCATCTGCCTGGCGGGCCGGATCTCTGCCATTGGCTCAAGTCTTGTCAGCAGGCCCATCACAAGCTCCGGCCACTCTTGCGGGGGGGGACTGTCTCTATGGTGATGGCAAAGGAGTCTTAGCCCCGCCCACCTGGCCTTGACTTCACCTACCTGGCCCGCTGACACTCACTCAGACCTCTGTGTTGCTCCAAATGAATGTCCGCCAGTGCCCGGGTGTCAGCATCTGGGATAAAGGATTCGGGACCTTGCCTGGGGCAGAAGGCAGCCTAGGTCAGCGGGTACCTGGAAGTCTACTGCCTTGTGACACTGCTGCCAGTGACAAATGGTGACTCCCACACTCACATATCGCCTGGTGGCAGAATGATAGTGATGGGCGGAGAAACATGGCTCCGGAGCACACGTTCCGTGGGGCACCAGCCAAAGCAAAGGCCAGGGCCGGTAGTGGACGTCGTGGAGCTGAATGGCGAGCCAGTGAAGGGCCCAAGGGTCCCTCCTGTATGTGGCGAACAGGTCATCCGTGTCCCCACGTCCATAAACCATGGGACTGCTGGGGCCCAGGCTGCCAGGATTTCGGCCTTGCCTTCGGAGCCCGGCCACATACGCGGCCTTGCAGCGGAGGCGGGGACATGTAGACAGCCAAAATTTGGAAAATGGCAGTGTTTCCTCGAGTTCCCTGGCATCGGCCTTTTTGAGCGGCTTGCTTTTTCTCCTGGTAGGAGAGGGCCCTGACGGAGAAAGGCAGGATTACGTGTGCAGGAAAGGTGTGTGCTGAGAGGGTGACGACGTTGAGACCATGTTGGGATCTTTAGTCCCAGGAGAGGCCCCTGGCGGGTGTGGGTCAGTGTTCTCTACCCATCCCACTTGGCGGGGGGAGGTTTTCACCATACAAAGCAGCAGCGGAATTATTCGTCGCCGGAGGGGTTGCATCTGCCCACAAGCTCCACCTGGCCAGGGTCCGCCCCTACTGTATTGTCCATGTCAGTCAACAGAAGCTAAGACCTTCCAGAGAGACTACCTGCTCTTCTCTACCCACGGGGAAGCAGTACAGCCAGAAGCCTCCCCCGTTCCATCTCTAGGCTCTCTCTCAGGCCCCTCATACTTGTGATGTGTCTCAGGGGTAGAAGGAAGAGATTTCTCCGAATGAACACATACACAGAGGGGCCATAGATGCTGAGGAAGGGCGCCTTGCCTACCGATATCCTAGCGTAAGTGGAAAAGTGGTACCTGCCTGCTGGCCCCGTGTGTCGAACGTGTCCACATCAGGGGCTGCCTACTGTGAGGTGATTCCCCGGGTGCCCTGGATTTTGTGGCCCAAAAGAGAAGGGGCCGTCGTGTGTCCATGGGTAAAATGGAGGGCACTGCGGAAGTGGCCGCTTAGGCTGGACCTCTCCTATTGGCTCGGTGTTTGTGACCCGTCCCCGTCAGAAGTTCCGGCCAGCCTTGCGGTGGCTGTCTCCATGGTGATTGGGAAAGAAGCCTTAGGCCCCGCACTCAGCCGTCACCTGGCCTACCTGGCCTCTTTAGCCTCATCTAGACCGCTGTGTGGATGAAAGAATGAATGTCGGCCAATGACCACATGTCCTCGTTGCCTTTGAAGGATTAGGCTCCTTGCCTGGGCAGAAGACAGCCAAGGTCAGCCTGAGCCTAGACACCTAGTGACCTGTGACACTGCAGGCAGTGACAGATGTTGATTTTCATGCTCATGTATCCGCAGGTGGCGGATTCAGAGTGGTCGGAGAAGAAGTGTAAGTAGGGATGACACAGACACGAGGGCACGGGCCAAAGGTCAGGGAAAATAGCTGAGATCGTGGAGCTCTAGCGGAGCCAGTGTAGGACCCAGGCCTCCCTCCTGTACAGGGCAAAGAGGTGATCCATATGCCGCCATGCGCAGACTCTGGACTGCTGGGGCCCTGGACGCCCGGATTGCGGCCTTGTCTTCGGAGAAGTGACACACATGCACTGTGCCAGCGGAGGCTGTGGAGCAGCAGAGGGCAAAATCTTGATAATGGGGGCTTCAGTTGACTTTGCCTGTGCTCTCCTTTGGCTGAGTGCCATCGTGTGTTTCCTAGCAGGAGAAGGCATTCGTGGAGAGAGGCGGATTCCATGTGTGCAGGCAAAGTGTGTGCTGAGATGATGAGTGGCTGGAGACCAGGGTGGACTCTTGAGACCCAGGATAGACCTCTGGCAGGTATGTGTCAATGTTTCTGCCCATGGCACTCAGCCGGGTATTTGCATAGAATGTTCTCCGCGGAATTAGTAGTCTCCGGAGAGGCTGCTGCATGTCAGCAAGCTTCACCTGGCCAGGTCCGCCCGTGATGTAGCTCCCCAATCAATGGCTACTCTCTAGACCTTCCAGATAGACTAGCAGATCTTCTCTGCCCATGGGCAACCAGTAGAGCCAGAGGCCTTCCCCCTTTGCTCTTTCGTCTCTAGGCCCTCTGTCAGGCACTCCAAGGTGTGAAGTGACAAGGGGGAGAAGGAAGAGATTTCAGAGAACGAACACATCCAGAGAGAGACAGAGAGAGGCAAGAGATGCTGAGTGGGGATGCCTTGCGTAGTGATATCCTGAGAAAAGTGGGAAAGAGGTACCTGGCCTGCTGTGCCAATGCCCTGAAGCAGTCCGCACCAGGGGCTCCCTTGTGCCTGCGTAGCCTTTCCCAGGGTGTGCTCAAATCCTGTGGCCACTAGGTGTCATAGGTCACACTGGAGGGCCCTGTGTCATCTGCCTGGCGGGCCGGATCTCTGCCATTGGCTCAAGTCTTGTCAGCAGGCCCATCACAAGCTCCGCCCACTCTTGCGGGGGGGACTGTCTCTATGGTGATGGCAAAGGAGTCTTAGCCCCGCCCACCTGGCCTTGACTTCACCTACCTGGCCCGCTGACCCTCACTCAGACCTCTGTGTTGCTCCAAATGAATGTCCGCCAGTGCCCGGGTGTCAGCATCTGGGATAAAGGATTCGGGACCTTGCCTGGGGCAGAAGGCAGCCTAGGTCAGCGGGTACCTGGAAGTCTACTGCCTTGTGACACTGCTGCCAGTGACAAATGGTGACTCCCACACTCACATATCGCCTGGTGGCAGAATGATAGTGATGGGCGGAGAAACATGGCTCCGGAGCACACGTTCCGTGGGGCACCAGCCAAAGCAAAGGCCAGGGCCGGTAGTGGACGTCGTGGAGCTGAATGGCGAGCCAGTGAAGGGCCCAAGGGTCCCTCCTGTATGTGGCGAACAGGTCATCCGTGTCCCCACGTCCATAAACCATGGGACTGCTGGGGCCCAGGCTGCCAGGATTTCGGCCTTGCCTTCGGAGCCCGGCCACATACGCGGCCTTGCAGCGGAGGCGGGGACATGTAGACAGCCAAAATTTGGAAAATGGCAGTGTTTCCTCGAGTTCCCTGGCATCGGCCTTTTTGAGCGGCTTGCTTTTTCTCCTGGTAGGAGAGGGCCCTGACGGAGAAAGGCAGGATTACGTGTGCAGGAAAGGTGTGTGCTGAGAGGGTGACGACGTTGAGACCATGTTGGGATCTTTAGTCCCAGGAGAGGCCCCTGGCGGGTGTGGGTCAGTGTTCTCTACCCATCCCACTTGGCGGGGGGAGGTTTTCACCATACAAAGCAGCAGCGGAATTATTCGTCGCCGGAGGGGTTGCATCTGCCCACAAGCTCCACCTGGCCAGGGTCCGCCCCTACTGTATTGTCCATGTCAGTCAACAGAAGCTAAGACCTTCCAGAGAGACTACCTGCTCTTCTCTACCCACGGGGAAGCAGTACAGCCAGAAGCCTCCCCCGTTCCATCTCTAGGCTCTCTCTCAGGCCCCTCATACTTGTGATGTGTCTCAGGGGTAGAAGGAAGAGATTTCTCCGAATGAACACATACACAGAGGGGCCATAGATGCTGAGGAAGGGCGCCTTGCCTACCGATATCCTAGCGTAAGTGGAAAAGTGGTACCTGCCTGCTGGCCCCGTGTGTCGAACGTGTCCACATCAGGGGCTGCCTACTGTGAGGTGATTCCCCGGGTGCCCTGGATTTTGTGGCCCAAAAGAGAAGGGGCCGTCGTGTGTCCATGGGTAAAATGGAGGGCACTGCGGAAGTGGCCGCTTAGGCTGGACCTCTCCTATTGGCTCGGTGTTTGTGACCCGTCCCCGTCAGAAGTTCCGGCCAGCCTTGCGGTGGCTGTCTCCATGGTGATTGGGAAAGAAGCCTTAGGCCCCGCACTCAGCCGTCACCTGGCCTACCTGGCCTCTTTAGCCTCATCTAGACCGCTGTGTGGATGAAAGAATGAATGTCGGCCAATGACCACATGTCCTCGTTGCCTTTGAAGGATTAGGCTCCTTGCCTGGGCAGAAGACAGCCAAGGTCAGCCTGAGCCTAGACACCTAGTGACCTGTGACACTGCAGGCAGTGACAGATGTTGATTTTCATGCTCATGTATCCGCAGGTGGCGGATTCAGAGTGGTCGGAGAAGAAGTGTAAGTAGGGATGACACAGACACGAGGGCACGGGCCAAAGGTCAGGGAAAATAGCTGAGATCGTGGAGCTCTAGCGGAGCCAGTGTAGGACCCAGGCCTCCCTCCTGTACAGGGCAAAGAGGTGATCCATATGCCGCCATGCGCAGACTCTGGACTGCTGGGGCCCTGGACGCCCGGATTGCGGCCTTGTCTTCGGAGAAGTGACACACATGCACTGTGCCAGCGGAGGCTGTGGAGCAGCAGAGGGCAAAATCTTGATAATGGGGGCTTCAGTTGACTTTGCCTGTGCTCTCCTTTGGCTGAGTGCCATCGTGTGTTTCCTAGCAGGAGAAGGCATTCGTGGAGAGAGGCGGATTCCATGTGTGCAGGCAAAGTGTGTGCTGAGATGATGAGTGGCTGGAGACCAGGGTGGACTCTTGAGACCCAGGATAGACCTCTGGCAGGTATGTGTCAATGTTTCTGCCCATGGCACTCAGCCGGGTATTTGCATAGAATGTTCTCCGCGGAATTAGTAGTCTCCGGAGAGGCTGCTGCATGTCAGCAAGCTTCACCTGGCCAGGTCCGCCCGTGATGTAGCTCCCCAATCAATGGCTACTCTCTAGACCTTCCAGATAGACTAGCAGATCTTCTCTGCCCATGGGCAACCAGTAGAGCCAGAGGCCTTCCCCCTTTGCTCTTTCGTCTCTAGGCCCTCTGTCAGGCACTCCAAGGTGTGAAGTGACAAGGGGGAGAAGGAAGAGATTTCAGAGAACGAACACATCCAGAGAGAGACAGAGAGAGGCAAGAGATGCTGAGTGGGGATGCCTTGCGTAGTGATATCCTGAGGAAAGTGGGAAAGAGGTACCTGGCCTGCTGTGCCAATGCCCTGAAGCAGTCCGCACCAGGGGCTCCCTTGTGCCTGCGTAGCCTTTCCCAGGGTGTGCTCAAATCCTGTGGCCACTAGGTGTCATAGGTCACACTGGAGGGCCCTGTGTCATCTGCCTGGCGGGCCGGATCTCTGCCATTGGCTCAAGTCTTGTCAGCAGGCCCATCACAAGCTCCGGCCACTCTTGCGGGGGGGGACTGTCTCTATGGTGATGGCAAAGGAGTCTTAGCCCCGCCCACCTGGCCTTGACTTCACCTACCTGGCCCGCTGACCCTCACTCAGACCTCTGTGTTGATAAAAATTAATGTCCACCAGTGCCCAGGTGTCAGCATCTGGGATAAAGGATTCCGGACCTTGCCTTGGGCAGAAGGCAGCCTAGGTCAGCTGGTACCTGGAAGTCTAGTGACTCGTGAAACTGCTGCCAGTGCAGACAAATGGTGACTCCCACACTCACATATCCCCTGGTGGCAGAATGACAGTGATGGGTGGAGAAACATCGCTCCGGAGCACTCACGCAATGGGGCACCGGCCAAAGGCCAGGGCCAGTAGTGGACGTCGCGGAGCTGAATGGCGAGCCAGTGAAGGGCCCAAGGATTCCTCTTGTATGTGGGAAACATGTCATCCGGGTCCCCACGTCCATAAACCACTGGATTGCTGGGGCCCAGGATGCCAGGATTTCGGCCTTGCCTTCGCAGCCCGGCCACATAGGCAGCCTTCCACCGGAGGCGGGGATATGTAGACAGCAAAAATGTGGAAAATGGCAGTGTCTCCTCGATTTCTCTGGCATCGGCCTTTTTGAGCGGCATGCTTTTTTCCTAGTAGGATGAGGCACCGACGGAGAAAGGCAGGATTATGTGTGCAGGAAAGGTATGTGCTGAGAAGGTGACAAGGTTGAGACCAGGTTGGGATCTTTAGGCCCAGGAAGGGCCCCTGGCAGGTGTGGGTCAATGTTCTGTGCCCATCCCACTTGGCGTGGGGAGGTTTACACCATACAAAGCAGCAGCGGAATTATTCTTCCCCCAGAGGTTGCATGTGTCCACAAGCTCCACCTGGCCAGGGTCCGCCCCTACCGTATTGCCCATGTCGATCAACAGAAGCTGAGAGCTTCCAGAGAGACTAACTGCTATTCTCTAGCCACGGGGAAGCGGTACAGCCAGAAGCCTCCCCTGTTTCATCTCCAGGTTCCCTCTCAGGCCCCTCATAGTTGTGGTGTGTCTCAGGGGTAGAAAAAAGAGATTTCTTTAAAAGAACACATACAAAGAGGGGCCATAGATGCTGCGGAAGGGCGCCTTGCCTACTGATATCGTAGCGTAAGTGGAAAAGAGGTACCTGCCTGCTGTCCCAGTATGTCGAACGTGTCCACATCAGGGGTTGCCTACTGTGAAGTTATTCCCTGGGTGCCCTCGATTTTGTGGCCAAGGACAGAAGGGGCCGTTGTGTGTCCACGGGTAAAATGGAGGGCTCTGCGGAACCGGCCGGTTAGGCTGGACCTCTCCTATTGGCTCAGAGTTTGTGACCCGTCCCCGTCAGAAGTTCCGGCCAGCCTTGCGGTGGCTGTCTCCATGGTGATTGGGAAGGAAGCCTTAGGCCCCGCACTCAGCCTTCACCTGGCCCACCTGGCCTCTTTACCCTCATCTAGACCGCTGTGTAGATGAAAGAAAGGATGTCGGCCAGTGACCACGTGTCCTCATTTCCTTTGAAGGATTAAGCTCCTTGCCTGGGCAGAAGACAGCCAAGGTCAGCCTGAGCCTAGACACCTAGTGACCTGTGACACTGCAGACAGTGATAGATGTTGATGTCCACGCTCAGGTAGCCGCAGGTGGCGGATCGAGAGTGGTCGGAGGTGAAGTGTTAACTAGAGGTGACACACTGACAAGGGCACGGGCCAAAGGTCGGGAAAAATAGCTGAGGTCGTGGAGCTCTAGCGGAGCCAGTCTAGGGCCGAGGCCTCCCTCCTGTACGTGGCAAAGAGGTGATCCGTATGCCGCCATGCGCAGCCTCTGGACTGCTGGGGCCCTGGATGCCCGGATTTCGGCCTTGTCTTCGGAGAAGTGACGCACATGCAGCGTGCCACCGGAGGCTGTGGCCCAGCAGAGGGCAAAATCTTGAAAATGCGGGCTTCAGTTGACTTGGCCTGTGCTCTCCTTTGGCTGAGTGACATCCTGTGTTTCCTAGCAGGAGAAGGCATTCGTGGAGAGAGGCGGATTCCCTGTGTGCAGGCAAAGTGTGTGCTGAGATGATGAGTCGCTGGAGACCGGGGTGGACTCTTCAGACCCAGGATAGGCCTCTGGCAGGTATGTGTCAATGTTTTCTGCCCTTCGCACTCAGCCAGGTATTTGCATACAATGTTACCAGCGGAATTAGTAGTCTCCGGAGAGGCTGCCACATGTCAGCAAGCTTCACCTGGCCAGGGTCCGCCGGTGATGTAGCTACCCCATCAGTCACTACTCTCTAGACCTTCGAGATAAACTACCAGATCTTGTCTGCCCATGGGCAACCAGTAGAGCCAGAGGCCTTCCCCCTTTGCTCTTTGGTCTCTAGGCACTCTATCAGGCACTCCAAGCTGTGAAGTGACTCCGGGGGAGAAGGAAGAGATTTCAGAGAATGAACACATCCAGAGAGAGACAGAGAGAGGCAAGAGATGCTGAGTGGGGATGCCTTGCGTAGTGATATCCTCAGGAAAGTGGGAAAGAGGTACCTGGCCTGCTCTGCCAATGCCCTGAAGCAGTCCGCACCAGGGGCTCCCCTGTGCCTGCGTAGGCTTTCCCAGGGTGTGCTCAAATCCTGTGGCCACTAGGTGTCATAGGTCATAATGGAGGGCCGTGTGTCATCTGCCTGGTGGGCCAGATCTCTGCCATTGGCTCAGTCTTGTCACCGGGCCCATCATAAGCTCCGCCTACTCTTCCGGTGGTGGGACTGTCTCCATGGTGATGGCAAAGGAGCCTTAGTCCTGCCCACCTGGCCTTGACTTCACCTAGCTGGCCTGCTGACCCTCACTCAGACCTCTGTGTTGATAAAAATTAATGTCGGCCAGTGCCCAGGTGTCAGCATCTGGGATAAAGGATTCCGGACCTTGCCTGGGGCAGAAGGCAGCCTAGGTCAGCTGGTACCTGGAAGTCTAGTGACTCGTGACACTGCTGCCAGTGACAGACAAATGGTGACTCCCACACTCACATATCCCCTGGTGGCAGAATGACAGTGATGGGTGGAGAAACATGGCTCCGGAGCACTCGCGCAATGGGGCACCGGCCAAAGGCCAGGGCCAGTAGTGGACGTCGCGGAGCTGAATGGCGAGCCAGTGAAGGGCCCAAGGATTCCTCTTGTATGTGGGAAACATGTCATCCGGGTCCCCACGTCCATAAACCACTGGATTGCTGGGACCCAGGATGCCAGGATTTCGGCCTTGCCTTCGCAGCCCGGCCACATAGGCAGCCTTCCACCGGAGGCGGGGATATGTAGACAGCAAAAATGTGGAAAATGGCAGTGTCTCCTCGATTTCTCTGGCATCGGCCTTTTTGAGCGGCATGCTTTTTTCCTAGTAGGATGAGGCACCGACGGAGAAAGGCAGGATTATGTGTGCAGGAAAGGTATGTGCTGAGAAGGTGACAAGGTTGAGACCAGGTTGGGATCTTTAGTCCCAGGAAGGGCCCCTGGCAGGTGTCGGTCAACATTCTGTGCCAATCCCACTTGGCGTGGGGAAGTTTACACCATACAAAGCAGCAGCGGAATTATTCTTCCCCCAGAGGTTGCATGTGCCCACAAGCGCCACCTGGCCAGGGTCCGCCCCTACCGTATTGCCCATGTCGATCAACAGAAGCTGAGAGCTTCCAGAGAGACTAACTGCTATTCTCTAGCCACGGGGAAGCGGTACAGCCAGAAGCCTCCCCTGTTTCATCTCCAGGTTCCCTCTCAGGCCCCTCATAGTTGTGGTGTGTCTCAGGGGTAGAAAAAAGAGATTTCTTTAAAAGAACACATACAAAGAGGGGCCATAGATGCTGAGGAAGGGCGCCTTGCCTACTGATATCGTAGCGTAAGTGGAAAAGAGGTACCTGCCTGCTGTCCCAGTATGTCGAACGTGTCCACATCAGGGGTTGCCTACTGTGAAGTTATTCCCTGGGTGCCCTCGATTTTGTGGCCAAGGACAGAAGGGGCCGTTGTGTGTCCACGGGTAAAATGGAGGGCTCTGCGGAACCGGCCGGTTAGGCTGGACCTCTCCTATTGGCTCAGAGTTTGTGACCCGTCCCCGTCAGAAGTTCCGGCCAGCCTTGCGGTGGCTGTCTCCATGGTGATTGGGAAGGAAGCCTTAGGCCCCGCACTCAGCCTTCACCTGGCCCACCTGGCCTCTTTACCCTCATCTAGACCGCTGTGTAGATGAAAGAAAGGATGTCGGCCAGTGACCAGGTGTCCTCATTTCCTTTGAAGGATTGAGCTCCTTGCCTGGGCAGAAGACAGCCAAGGTCAGCCTGAGCCTAGACACCTAGTGACCTGTGACACTGCAGACAGTGATAGATGTTGATGTCCACGCTCAGGTAGCCGCAGGTGGCGGATCGAGAGTGGTCGGAGGTGAAGTGTTAACTAGAGGTGACACACTGACAAGGGCACGGGCCAAAGGTCGGGAAAAATAGCTGAGGTCGTGGAGCTCTAGCGGAGCCAGTCTAGGGCCGAGGCCTCCCTCCTGTACGTGGCAAAGAGGTGATCCGTATGCCGCCATGCGCAGCCTCTGGACTGCTGGGGCCCTGGATGCCCGGATTTCGGCCTTGTCTTCGGAGAAGTGACGCACATGCAGCGTGCCACCAGAGGCTGTGGCCCAGCAGAGGGCAAAATCTTGAAAATGCGGGCTTCAGTTGACTTGGCCTGTGCTCTCCTTTGGCTGAGTGACATCCTGTGTTTCCTAGCAGGAGAAGGCATTCGTGGAGAGAGGCGGATTCCCTGTGTGCAGGCAAAGTGTGTGCTGAGATGATGAGTCGCTGGAGACCGGGGTGGACTCTTCAGACCCAGGATAGGCCTCTGGCAGGTTTGTGTCAATGTTTTCTGCCCTTCGCACTCAGCCAGGTATTTGCATACAATGTTACCAGCGGAATTGATAGTCTCCGGAGAGGCTGCCACATGTCAGCAAGCTTCACCTGGCCAAGGTCCGCAGGTGATGTAGCTACCCCATCAGTCACTACTCTCTAGAGCTTCCAGATAAACTACCAGATCTTGTCTGCCCATGGGCAACCAGTAGAGCCAGAGGCCTTCCCCCTTTGCTCTTTGGTCTCTAGGCACTCTATCAGGCACTCCAAGCTGTGAAGTGACTCCGGGGGAGAAGGAAGAGATTTCAGAGAATGAACACATCCAGAGAGAGACAGAGAGAGGCAAGAGATGCTGAGTGGGGATGCCTTGCGTAGTGATATCCTCAGGAAAGTGGGAAAGAGGTACCTGGCCTGCTCTGCCAATGCCCTGAACCAGTCCGCACCAGGGGCTCCCCTGTGCCTGCGTAGGCTTTCCCAGGGTCTGCTCAAATCCTGTGGCCACTAGGTGTCATAGGTCATAATGGAGGGCCCTGTGTCATCTGCCTGGCGGGCCAGATCTCTGCCATTGGCTCGGTCTTGTCACCGGGCCCATCATAAGCTCCGCCTACTCTTCCAGTGGTGGGACTGTCTCCATGGTGATGGCAAAGGAGCCTTAGTCCCGCCCACCTGGCCTTGACTTCACCTAGCTGGCCTGCTGACCCTCACTCAGACCTCTGTGTTGATAAAAATTAATGTCGGCCAGTGCCCAGGTGTCAGCATCTGGGATAAAGGATTCCGGACCTTGCCTGGGGCAGAAGGCAGCCTAGGTCAGCTGGTACCTGGAAGTCTAGTGACTCGTGACACTGCTGCCAGTGACAGACAAATGGTGACTCCCACACTCACATATCCTCTGGTGGCAGAATGACAGTGATGGGTGGAGAAACATGGCTCCGGAGCACTCGCGCAATGGGGCACCGGCCAAAGGCCAGGGCCAGTAGTGGACGTCGCGGAGCTGAATGGCGAGCCAGTGAAGGGCCCAAGGATTCCTCTTGTATGTGGGAAACATGTCATCCGGGTCCCCACGTCCATAAACCACTGGATTGCTGGGGCCCGGGATGCCAGGATTTCGGCCTTGCCTTCGCAGCCCGGCCACAGAGGCAGCCTTCCACCGGAGGCGGGGATATGTAGACAGCAAAAATGTGGAAAATGGCAGTGTCTCCTCGATTTCTCTGGCATCGGCCTTTTTGAGCGGCATGCTTTTTTCCTAGTAGGATGAGGCACCGACGGAGAAAGGCAGGATTATGTGTGCAGGAAAGGTATGTGCTGAGAAGGTGACAAGGTTGAGACCAGGTTGGGATCTTTAGTCCCAGGAAGGGCCCCTGGCAGGTGTGGGTCAATGTTCTGTGCCCATCCCACTTGGCGTGGGGAGGTTTACACCATACAAAGCAGCAGCGGAATTATTCTTCCCCCAGAGGTTGCATGTGCCCACAAGCGCCACCTGGCCAGGGTCCGCCCCTACCGTATTGCCCATGTCGATCAACAGAAGCTGAGAGCTTCCAGAGAGACTAACTGCTATTCTCTAGCCACGGGGAAGCGGTACAGCCAGAAGCCTCCCCTGTTTCATCTCCAGGTTCCCTCTCAGGCCCCTCATAGTTGTGGTGTGTCTCAGGGGTAGAAAAAAGAGATTTCTTTAAAAGAACACATACAGAGAGGGGCCATAGATGCTGAGGAAGGGCGCCTTGCCTACTGATATCGTAGCGTAAGTGGAAAAGAGGTACCTGCCTGCTGTCCCAGTATGTCGAACGTGTCCACATCAGGGGTTGCCTACTGTGAAGTTATTCCCTGGGTGCCCTCGATTTTGTGGCCAAGGACAGAAGGGGCCGTTGTGTGTCCACGGGTAAAATGGAGGGCTCTGCGGAACCGGCCGGTTAGGCTGGACCTCTCCTATTGGCTCAGAGTTTGTGACCCGTCCCCGTCAGAAGTTCCGGCCAGCCTTGCGGTGGCTGTCTCCATGGTGATTGGGAAGGAAGCCTTAGGCCCCGCACTCAGCCTTCACCTGGCCCACCTGGCCTCTTTACCCTCATCTAGACCGCTGTGTAGATGAAAGAAAGGATGTCGGCCAGTGACCACGTGTCCTCATTTCCTTTGAAGGATTAAGCTCCTTGCCTGGGCAGAAGACAGCCAAGGTCAGCCTGAGCCTAGACACCTAGTGACCTGTGACACTGCAGACAGTGATAGATGTTGATGTCCACGCTCAGGTAGCCGCAGGTGGCGGATCGAGAGTGGTCGGAGGTGAAGTGTTAACTAGAGGTGACACACTGACAAGGGCACGGGCCAAAGGTCGGGAAAAATAGCTGAGGTCGTGGAGCTCTAGCGGAGCCAGTCTAGGGCCGAGGCCTCCCTCCTGTACGTGGCAAAGAGGTGATCCGTATGCCGCCATGCGCAGCCTCTGGACTGCTGGGGCCCTGGATGCCCGGATTTCGGCCTTGTCTTCGGAGAAGTGACGCACATGCAGCGTGCCACCAGAGGCTGTGGCCCAGCAGAGGGCAAAATCTTGAAAATGCGGGCTTCAGTTGACTTTGCCTGTGCTCTCCTTTGGCTGAGTGCCATCGTGTGTTTCCTAGCAGGAGAAGGCATTCGTGGAGAGAGGCGGATTCCCTGTGTGCAGGCAAAGTGTGTGCTGAGATGATGAGTCGCTGGAGACCGGGGTGGACTCTTCAGACCCAGGATAGGCCTCTGGCAGGTATGTGTCAATGTTTTCTGCCCTTCGCACTCAGCCAGGTATTTGCATACAATGTTACCAGCGGAATTAGTAGTCTCCGGAGAGGCTGCCACATGTCAGCAAGCTTCACCTGGCCAGGGTCCGCCGGTGATGTAGCTACCCCATCAGTCACTACTCTCTAGACCTTCCAGATAAACTACCAGATCTTGTCTGCCCATGGGCAACCAGTAGAGCCAGAGGCCTTCCCCCTTTGCTCTTTGGTCTCTAGGCACTCTATCAGGCACTCCAAGCTGTGAAGTGACTCCGGGGAAGAAGGAAGAGATTTCAGAGAATGAACACATCCAGAGAGAGACAGAGAGAGGCAAGAGATGCTGAGTGGGGATGCCTTGCGTAGTGATATCCTCAGGAAAGTGGGAAAGAGGTACCTGGCCTGCTCTGCCAATGCCCTGAACCAGTCCGCACCAGGGGCTCCCCTGTGCCTGCGTAGGCTTTCCCAGGGTCTGCTCAAATCCTGTGGCCACTAGGTGTCATAGGTCATAATGGAGGGCCCTGTGTCATCTGCCTGGCGGGCCAGATCTCTGCCATTGGCTCGGTCTTGTCACCGGGCCCATCATAAGCTCCGCCTACTCTTCCGGTGGTGGGACTGTCTCCATGGTGATGGCAAAGGAGCCTTAGTCCCGCCCACCTGGCCTTGACTTCACCTAGCTGGCCTGCTGACCCTCACTCAGACCTCTGTGTTGATAAAAATTAATGTCGGCCAGTGCCCAGGTGTCAGCATCTGGGATAAAGGATTCCGGACCTTGCCTGGGGCAGAAGGCAGCCTAGGTCAGCTGGTACCTGGAAGTCTAGTGACTCGTGACACTGCTGCCAGTGACAGACAAATGGTGACTCCCACACTCACATATCCCCTGGTGGCAGAATGACAGTGATGGGTGGAGAAACATCGCTCCGGAGCACTCGCGCAATGGGGCACCGGCCAAATGCCAGGGCCAGTAGTGGACGTCGCGGAGCTGAATGGCGAGCCAGTGAAGGGCCCAAGGATTCCTCTTGTATGTGGGAAACATGTCATCCGGGTCCCCACGTCCATAAACCACTGGATTGCTGGGGCCCGGGATGCCAGGATTTCGGCCTTGCCTTCGCAGCCCGGCCACAGAGGCAGCCTTCCACCGGAGGCGGGGATATGTAGACAGCAAAAATGTGGAAAATGGCAGTGTCTCCTCGATTTCTCTGGCATCGGCCTTTTTGAGCGGCATGCTTTTTTCCTAGTAGGATGAGGCACCGACGGAGAAAGGCAGGATTATGTGTGCAGGAAAGGTATGTGCTGAGAAGGTGACAAGGTTGAGACCAGGTTGGGATCTTTAGTCCCAGGAAGGGCCCCTGGCAGGTGTGGGTCAATGTTCTGTGCCCATCCCACTTGGCGTGGGGAGGTTTACACCATACAAAGCAGCAGCGGAATTATTCTTCCCCCAGAGGTTGCATGTGCCCACAAGCGCCACCTGGCCAGGGTCCGCCCCTACCGTATTGCCCATGTCGATCAACAGAAGCTGAGAGCTTCCAGAGAGACTAACTGCTATTCTCTAGCCACGGGGAAGCGGTACAGCCAGAAGCCTCCCCTGTTTCATCTCCAGGTTCCCTCTCAGGCCCCTCATAGTTGTGGTGTGTCTCAGGGGTAGAAAAAAGAGATTTCTTTAAAAGAACACATACAAAGAGGGGCCATAGATGCTGAGGAAGGGCGCCTTGCCTACTGATATCGTAGCGTAAGTGGAAAAGAGGTACCTGCCTGCTGTCCCAGTATGTCGAACGTGTCCACATCAGGGGTTGCCTACTGTGAAGTTATTCCCTGGGTGCCCTCGATTTTGTGGCCAAGGACAGAAGGGGCCGTTGTGTGTCCACGGGTAAAATGGAGGGCTCTGCGGAACCGGCCGGTTAGGCTGGACCTCTCCTATTGGCTCAGAGTTTGTGACCCGTCCCCGTCAGAAGTTCTGGCCAGCCTTGCGGTGGCTGTCTCCATGGTGATTGGGAAGGAAGCCTTAGGCCTCGCACTCAGCCTTCACCTGGCCCACCTGGCCTCTTTACCCTCATCTAGACCGCTGTGTAGATGAAAGAAAGGATGTCGGCCAGTGACCACGTGTCCTCATTTCCTTTGAAGGATTAAGCTCCTTGCCTGGGCAGAAGACAGCCAAGGTCAGCCTGAGCCTAGACACCTAGTGATCTGTGACACTGCAGACAGTGATAGATGTTGATGTCCACGCTCAGGTAGCCGCAGGTGGCGGATCGAGAGTGGTCGGAGGTGAAGTGTTAACTAGAGGTGACACACTGACAAGGGCACGGGCCAAAGGTCGGGAAAAATAGCTGAGGTCGTGGAGCTCTAGCGGAGCCAGTCTAGGGCCGAGGCCTCCCTCCTGTACGTGGCAAAGAGGTGATCCGTATGCCGCCATGCGCAGCCTCTGGACTGCTGGGGCCCTGGATGCCCGGATTTCGGCCTTGTCTTCGGAGAAGTGACGCACATGCAGCGTGCCACCGGAGGCTGTGGCCCAGCAGAGGGCAAAATCTTGAAAATGCGGGCTTCAGTTGACTTTGCCTGTGCTCTCCTTTGGCTGAGTGCCATCCTGTGTTTCCTAGCAGGAGAAGGCATTCGTGGAGAGAGGCGGATTCCCTGTGTGCAGGCAAAGTGTGTGCTGAGATGATGAGTCGCTGGAGACCGGGGTGGACTCTTCAGACCCAGGATAGGCCTCTGGCAGGTATGTGTCAATGTTTTCTGCCCTTCGCACTCAGCCAGGTATTTGCATACAATGTTACCAGCGGAATTAGTAGTCTCCGGAGAGGCTGCCACATGTCAGCAAGCTTCACCTGGCCAGGGTCCGCCGGTGATGTAGCTACCCCATCAGTCACTACTCTCTAGAGCTTCCAGATAAACTACCAGATCTTGTCTGCCCATGGGCAACCAGTAGAGCCAGAGGCCTTCCCCCTTTGCTCTTTGGTCTCTAGGCACTCTGTCAGGCACTCCAAGCTGTGAAGTGACTCAGGGGGGAGAAGGAAGAGATTTCAGAGAATGAACACATCCAGAGAGAGACAGAGAGAGGCAAGAGATGCTGAGTGGGGATGCCTTGCGTAGTGATATCCTCAGGAAAGTGGGAAAGAGGTACCTGGCCTGCTCTGCCAATGCCCTGAACCAGTCCGCACCAGGGGCTCCCCTGTGCCTGCGTAGGCTTTCCCAGGGTCTGCTCAAATCCTGTGGCCACTAGGTGTCATAGGTCATAATGGAGGGCCCTGTGTCATCTGCCTGGCGGGCCAGATCTCTGCCATTGGCTCGGTCTTGTCACCGGGCCCATCATAAGCTCCGCCTACTCTTCCGGTGGTGGGACTGTCTCCATGGTGATGGCAAAGGAGCCTTAGTCCCGCCCACCTGGCCTTGACTTCACCTAGCTGGCCTGCTGACCCTCACTCAGACCTCTGTGTTGATAAAAATTAATGTCGGCCAGTGCCCAGGTGTCAGCATCTGGGATAAAGGATTCCGGACCTTGCCTGGGGCAGAAGGCAGCCTAGGTCAGCTGGTACCTGGAAGTCTAGTGACTCGTGACACTGCTGCCAGTGACAGACAAATGGTGACTCCCACACTCACATATCCCCTGGTGGCAGAATGATAGTGATGGGTGGAGAAACATGGCTCTGGAGCACTCGCGCAATGGGGCACCGGCCAAAGGCCAGGGCCAGTAGTGGACGTCGCGGAGCTGAATGGCGAGCCAGTGAAGGGCCCAGGGATTCCTCTTGTATGTGGGAAACATGTCATCCGGGTCCCCACGTCCATAAACCACTGGATTGCTGGGGCCCGGGATGCCAGGATTTCGGCCTTGCCTTCGCAGCCCGGCCACAGAGGCAGCCTTCCACCGGAGGCGGGGATATGTAGACAGCAAAAATGTGGAAAATGGCAGTGTCTCCTCGATTTCTCTGGCATCGGCCTTTTTGAGCGGCATGCTTTTTTCCTAGTAGGATGAGGCACCGACGGAGAAAGGCAGGATTATGTGTGCAGGAAAGGTATGTGCTGAGAAGGTGACAAGGTTGAGACCAGGTTGGGATCTTTAGTCCCAGGAAGGGCCCCTGGCAGGTGTGGGTCAATGTTCTGTGCCCATCCCACTTGGCGTGGGGAGGTTTACACCATACAAAGCAGCAGCGGAATTATTCTTCCCCCAGAGGTTGCATGTGCCCACAAGCGCCACCTGGCCAGGGTCCGCCCCTACCGTATTGCCCATGTCGATCAACAGAAGCTGAGAGCTTCCAGAGAGACTAACTGCTATTCTCTAGCCACGGGGAAGCGGTACAGCCAGAAGCCTCCCCTGTTTCATCTCCAGGGTCCCTCTCAGGCCCCTCATAGTTGTGGTGTGTCTCAGGGGTAGAAAAAAGAGATTTCTTTAAAAGAACACATACAAAGAGGGGCCATAGATGCTGAGGAAGGGCGCCTTGCCTACTGATATCGTAGCGTAAGTGGAAAAGAGGTACCTGCCTGCTGTCCCAGTATGTCGAACGTGTCCACATCAGGGGTTGCCTACTGTGAAGTTATTCCCTGGGTGCCCTCGATTTTGTGGCCAAGGACAGAAGGGGCCGTTGTGTGTCCACGGGTAAAATGGAGGGCTCTGCGGAACCGGCCGGTTAGGCTGGACCTCTCCTATTGGCTCAGAGTTTGTGACCCGTCCCCGTCAGAAGTTCCGGCCAGCCTTGCGGTGGCTGTCTCCATGGTGATTGGGAAGGAAGCCTTAGGCCCCGCACTCAGCCTTCACCTGGCCCACCTGGCCTCTTTACCCTCATCTAGACCGCTGTGTAGATGAAAGAAAGGATGTCGGCCAGTGACCACGTGTCCTCATTTCCTTTGAAGGATTAAGCTCCTTGCCTGGGCAGAAGACAGCCAAGGTCAGCCTGAGCCTAGACACCTAGTGACCTGTGACACTGCAGACAGTGATAGATGTTGATGTCCACGCTCAGGTAGCCGCAGGTGGCGGATCGAGAGTGGTCGGAGGTGAAGTGTTAACTAGAGGTGACACACTGACAAGGGCACGGGCCAAAGGTCGGGAAAAATAGCTGAGGTCGTGGAGCTCTAGCGGAGCCAGTCTAGGGCCGAGGCCTCCCTCCTGTACGTGGCAAAGAGGTGATCCGTATGCCGCCATGCGCAGCCTCTGGACTGCTGGGGCCCTGGATGCCCGGATTTGGGCCTTGTCTTCGGAGAAGTGACGCACATGCAGCGTGCCACCGGAGGCTGTGGCCCAGCAGAGGGCAAAATCTTGAAAATGCGGGCTTCAGTTGACTTTGCCTGTGCTCTCCTTTGGCTGAGTGCCATCCTGTGTTTCCTAGCAGGAGAAGGCATTCGTGGAGAGAGGCGGATTCCCTGTGTGCAGGCAAAGTGTGTGCTGAGATGATGAGTCGCTGGAGACCGGGGTGGACTCTTCAGACCCAGGATAGGCCTCTGGCAGGTATGTGTCAATGTTTTCTGCCCTTCGCACTCAGCCAGGTATTTGCATACAATGTTACCAGCGGAATTAGTAGTCTCCGGAGAGGCTGCCACATGTCAGCAAGCTTCACCTGGCCAGGGTCCGCCGGTGATGTAGCTACCCCATCAGTCACTACTCTCTAGAGCTTCCAGATAAACTACCAGATCTTGTCTGCCCATGGGCAACCAGTAGAGCCAGAGGCCTTCCCCCTTTGCTCTTTGGTCTCTAGGCACTCTATCAGGCACTCCAAGCTGTGAAGTGACTCAGGGGGGAGAAGGAAGAGATTTCAGAGAATGAACACATCCAGAGAGAGACAGAGAGAGGCAAGAGATGCTGAGTGGGGATGCCTTGCGTAGTGATATCCTCAGGAAAGTGGGAAAGAGGTACCTGGCCTGCTCTGCCAATGCCCTGAAGCAGTCCGCACCAGGGGCTCCCCTGTGCCTGCGTAGGCTTTCCCAGGGTCTGCTCAAATCCTGTGGCCACTAGGTGTCATAGGTCATAATGGAGGGCCCTGTGTCATCTGCCTGGCGGGCCAGATCTCTGCCATTGGCTCGGTCTTGTCACCGGGCCCATCATAAGCTCCGCCTACTCTTCCGGTGGTGGGACTGTCTCCATGGTGATGGCAAAGGAGCCTTAGTCCCGCCCACCTGGCCTTGACTTCACCTAGCTGGCCTGCTGACCCTCACTCAGACCTCTGTGTTGATAAAAATTAATGTCGGCCAGTGCCCAGGTGTCAGCATCTGGGATAAAGGATTCCGGACCTTGCCTGGGGCAGAAGGCAGCCTAGGTCAGCTGGTACCTGGAAGTCTAGTGACTCGTGACACTGCTGCCAGTGACAGACAAATGGTGACTCCCACACTCACATATCCTCTGGTGGCAGAATGACAGTGATGGGTGGAGAAACATGGCTCCGGAGCACTCGCGCAATGGGGCACCGGCCAAAGGCCAGGGCCAGTAGTGGACGTCGCGGAGCTGAATGGCGAGCCAGTGAAGGGCCCAAGGATTCCTCTTGTATGTGGGAAACATGTCATCCGGGTCCCCACGTCCATAAACCACTGGATTGCTGGGGCCCGGGATGCCAGGATTTCGGCCTTGCCTTCGCAGCCCGGCCACAGAGGCAGCCTTCCACCGGAGGCGGGGATATGTAGACAGCAAAAATGTGGAAAATGGCAGTGTCTCCTGGATTTCTCTGGCATCGGCCTTTTTGAGCGGCATGCTTTTTTCCTAGTAGGATGAGGCACCGACGGAGAAAGGCAGGATTATGTGTGCAGGAAAGGTATGTGCTGAGAAGGTGACAAGGTTGAGACCAGGTTGGGATCTTTAGTCCCAGGAAGGGCCCCTGGCAGGTGTGGGTCAATGTTCTGTGCCCATCCCACTTGGCGTGGGGAGGTTTACACCATACAAAGCAGCAGCGGAATTATTCTTCCCCCAGAGGTTGCATGTGCCCACAAGCGCCACCTGGCCAGGGTCCGCCCCTGCCGTATTGCCCATGTCGATCAACAGAAGCTGAGAGCTTCCAGAGAGACTAACTGCTATTCTCTAGCCACGGGGAAGCAGTACAGCCAGAAGCCTCCCCTGTTTCATCTCCAGGTTCCCTCTCAGGCCCCTCATAGTTGTGGTGTGTCTCAGGGGTAGAAAAAAGAGATTTCTTTAAAAGAACACATACAAAGAGGGGCCATAGATGCTGAGGAAGGGCGCCTTGCCTACTGATATCGTAGCGTAAGTGGAAAAGAGGTACCTGCCTGCTGTCCCAGTATGTCGAACGTGTCCACATCAGGGGTTGCCTACTGTGAAGTTATTCCCTGGGTGCCCTCGATTTTGTGGCCAAGGACAGAAGGGGCCGTTGTGTGTCCACGGGTAAAATGGAGGGCTCTGCGGAACCGGCCGGTTAGGCTGGACCTCTCCTATTGGCTCAGAGTTTGTGACCCGTCCCCGTCAGAAGTTCCGGCCAGCCTTGCGGTGGCTGTCTCCATGGTGATTGGGAAGGAAGCCTTAGGCCCCGCACTCAGCCTTCACCTGGCCCACCTGGCCTCTTTACCCTCATCTAGACCGCTGTGTAGATGAAAGAAAGGATGTCGGCCAGTGACCACGTGTCCTCATTTCCTTTGAAGGATTAAGCTCCTTGCCTGGGCAGAAGACAGCCAAGGTCAGCCTGAGCCTAGACACCTAGTGACCTGTGACACTGCAGACAGTGATAGATGTTGATGTCCACGCTCAGGTAGCCGCAGGTGGCGGATCGAGAGTGGTCGGAGGTGAAGTGTTAACTAGAGGTGACACACTGACAAGGGCACGGGCCAAAGGTCGGGAAAAATAGCTGAGGTCGTGGAGCTCTAGCGGAGCCAGTCTAGGGCCGAGGCCTCCCTCCTGTACGTGGCAAAGAGGTGATCCGTATGCCGCCATGCGCAGCCTCTGGACTGCTGGGGCCCTGGATGCCCGGATTTCGGCCTTGTCTTCGGAGAAGTGACGCACATGCAGCGTGCCACCGGAGGCTGTGGCCCAGCAGAGGGCAAAATCTTGAAAATGCGGGCTTCAGTTGACTTTGCCTGTGCTCTCCTTTGGCTGAGTGCCATCCTGTGTTTCCTAGCAGGAGAAGGCATTCGTGGAGAGAGGCGGATTCCCTGTGTGCAGGCAAAGTGTGTGCTGAGATGATGAGTCGCTGGAGACCGGGGTGGACTCTTCAGACCCAGGATAGGCCTCTGGCAGGTATGTGTCAATGTTTTCTGCCCTTCGCACTCAGCCAGGTATTTGCATACAATGTTACCAGCGGAATTAGTAGTCTCCGGAGAGGCTGCCACATGTCAGCAAGCTTCACCTGGCCAGGGTCCGCCGGTGATGTAGCTACCCCATCAGTCACTACTCTCTAGAGCTTCCAGATAAACTACCAGATCTTGTCTGCCCATGGGCAACCAGTAGAGCCAGAGGCCTTCCCCCTTTGCTCTTTGGTCTCTAGGCACTCTATCAGGCACTCCAAGCTGTGAAGTGACTCAGGGGGGAGAAGGAAGAGATTTCAGAGAATGAACACATCCAGAGAGAGACAGAGAGAGGCAAGAGATGCTGAGTGGGGATGCCTTGCGTAGTGATATCCTCAGGAAAGTGGGAAAGAGGTACCTGGCCTGCTCTGCCAATGCCCTGAAGCAGTCCGCACCAGGGGCTCCCCTGTGCCTGCGTAGGCTTTCCCAGGGTGTGCTCAAATCCTGTGGCCACTAGGTGTCATAGGTCATAATGGAGGGCCCTGTGTCATCTGCCTGGCGGGCCAGATCTCTGCCATTGGCTCGGTCTTGTCACCGGGCCCATCATAAGCTCCGCCTACTATTCCAGTGGTGGGACTGTCTCCATGGTGATGGCAAAGGAGCCTTAGTCCCGCCCACCTGGCCTTGACTTCACCTAGCTGGCCTGCTGACCCTCACTCAGACCTCTGTGTTGATAAAAATTAATGTCGGCCAGTGCCCAGGTGTCAGCATCTGGGATAAAGGATTCCGGACCTTGCCTGGGGCAGAAGGCAGCCTAGGTCAGCTGGTACCTGGAAGTCTAGTGACTCGTGACACTGCTGCCAGTGACAGACAAATGGTGACTCCCACACTCACATATCCCCTGGTGGCAGAATGATAGTGATGGGTGGAGAAACATGGCTCCGGAGCACTCGCGCAATGGGGCACCGGCCAAAGGCCAGGGCCAGTAGTGGACGTCGCGGAGCTGAATGGCGAGCCAGTGAAGGGCCCAAGGATTCCTCTTGTATGTGGGAAACATGTCATCCGGGTCCCCACGTCCATAAACCACTGGATTGCTGGGGCCCGGGATGCCAGGATTTCGGCCTTGCCTTCGCAGCCCGGCCACATAGGCAGCCTTCCACCGGAGGCGGGGATATGTAGACAGCAAAAATGTGGAAAATGGCAGTGTCTCCTGGATTTCTCTGGCATCGGCCTTTTTGAGCGGCATGCTTTTTTCCTAGTAGGATGAGGCACCGACGGAGAAAGGCAGGATTATGTGTGCAGGAAAGGTATGTGCTGAGAAGGTGACAAGGTTGAGACCAGGTTGGGATCTTTAGTCCCAGGAAGGGCCCCTGGCAGGTGTGGGTCAATGTTCTGTGCCCATCCCACTTGGCGTGGGGAGGTTTACACCATACAAAGCAGCAGCGGAATTATTCTTCCCCCAGAGGTTGCATGTGCCCACAAGCGCCACCTGGCCAGGGTCCGCCCCTACCGTATTGCCCATGTCGATCAACAGAAGCTGAGAGCTTCCAGAGAGACTAACTGCTATTCTCTAGCCACGGGGAAGCGGTACAGCCAGAAGCCTCCCCTGTTTCATCTCCAGGTTCCCTCTCAGGCCCCTCATAGTTGTGGTGTGTCTCAGGGGTAGAAAAAAGAGATTTCTTTAAAAGAACACATACAGAGAGGGGCCATAGATGCTGAGGAAGGGCGCCTTGCCTACTGATATCGTAGCGTAAGTGGAAAAGAGGTACCTGCCTGCTGTCCCAGTATGTCGAACGTGTCCACATCAGGGGTTGCCTACTGTGAAGTTATTCCCTGGGTGCCCTCGATTTTGTGGCCAAGGACAGAAGGGGCCGTTGTGTGTCCACGGGTAAAATGGAGGGCTCTGCGGAACCGGCCGGTTAGGCTGGACCTCTCCTATTGGCTCAGAGTTTGTGACCCGTCCCCGTCAGAAGTTCCGGCCAGCCTTGCGGTGGCTGTCTCCATGGTGATTGGGAAGGAAGCCTTAGGCCCCGCACTCAGCCTTCACCTGGCCCACCTGGCCTCTTTACCCTCATCTAGACCGCTGTGTAGATGAAAGAAAGGATGTCGGCCAGTGACCACGTGTCCTCATTTCCTTTGAAGGATTAAGCTCCTTGCCTGGGCAGAAGACAGCCAAGGTCAGCCTGAGCCTAGACACCTAGTGACCTGTGACACTGCAGACAGTGATAGATGTTGATGTCCACGCTCAGGTAGCCGCAGGTGGCGGATCGAGAGTGGTCGGAGGTGAAGTGTTAACTAGAGGTGACACACTGACAAGGGCACGGGCCAAAGGTCGGGAAAAATAGCTGAGGTCGTGGAGCTCTAGCGGAGCCAGTCTAGGGCCGAGGCCTCCCTCCTGTACGTGGCAAAGAGGTGATCCGTATGCCGCCATGCGCAGCCTCTGGACTGCTGGGGCCCTGGATGCCCGGATTTCGGCCTTGTCTTCGGAGAAGTGACACACATGCAGCGTGCCACCGGAGGCTGTGGCCCAGCAGAGGGCAAAATCTTGAAAATGCGGGCTTCAGTTGACTTTGCCTGTGCTCTCCTTTGGCTGAGTGCCATCCTGTGTTTCCTAGCAGGAGAAGGCATTCGTGGAGAGAGGCGGATTCCCTGTGTGCAGGCAAAGTGTGTGCTGAGATGATGAGTCGCTGGAGACCGGGGTGGACTCTTCAGACCCAGGATAGGCCTCTGGCAGGTATGTGTCAATGTTTTCTGCCCTTCGCACTCAGCCAGGTATTTGCATACAATGTTACCAGCGGAATTAGTAGTCTCCGGAGAGGCTGCCACATGTCAGCAAGCTTCACCTGGCCAGGGTCCGCCGGTGATGTAGCTACCCCATCAGTCACTACTCTCTAGACCTTCCAGATAAACTACCAGATCTTGTCTGCCCATGGGCAACCAGTAGAGCCAGAGGCCTTCCCCCTTTGCTCTTTGGTCTCTAGGCACTCTATCAGGCACTCCAAGCTGTGAAGTGACTCAGGGGGGAGAAGGAAGAGATTTCAGAGAATGAACACATCCAGAGAGAGACAGAGAGAGGCAAGAGATGCTGAGTGGGGATGCCTTGCGTAGTGATATCCTCAGGAAAGTGGGAAAGAGGTACCTGGCCTGCTCTGCCAATGCCCTGAACCAGTCCGCACCAGGGGCTCCCCTGTGCCTGCGTAGGCTTTCCCAGGGTCTGCTCAAATCCTGTGGCCACTAGGTGTCATAGGTCATAATGGAGGGCCCTGTGTCATCTGCCTGGCGGGCCAGATCTCTGCCATTGGCTCGGTCTTGTCACCGGGCCCATCATAAGCTCCGCCTACTCTTCCGGTGGTGGGACTGTCTCCATGGTGATGGCAAAGGAGCCTTAGTCCCGCCCACCTGGCCTTGACTTCACCTAGCTGGCCTGCTGACCCTCACTCAGACCTCTGTGTTGATAAAAATTAATGTCGGCCAGTGCCCAGGTGTCAGCATCTGGGATAAAGGATTCCGGACCTTGCCTGGGGCAGAAGGCAGCCTAGGTCAGCTGGTACCTGGAAGTCTAGTGACTCGTGACACTGCTGCCAGTGACAGACAAATGGTGACTCCCACACTCACATATCCTCTGGTGGCAGAATGACAGTGATGGGTGGAGAAACATCGCTCCGGAGCACTCGCGCAATGGGGCACCGGCCAAAGGCCAGGGCCAGTAGTGGACGTCGCGGAGCTGAATGGCGAGCCAGTGAAGGGCCCAAGGATTCCTCTTGTATGTGGGAAACATGTCATCCGGGTCCCCACGTCCATAAACCACTGGATTGCTGGGGCCCGGGATGCCAGGATTTCGGCCTTGCCTTCGCAGCCCGGCCACAGAGGCAGCCTTCCACCGGAGGCGGGGATATGTAGACAGCAAAAATGTGGAAAATGGCAGTGTCTCCTCGATTTCTCTGGCATCGGCCTTTTTGAGCGGCATGCTTTTTTCCTAGTAGGATGAGGCACCGACGGAGAAAGGCAGGATTATGTGTGCAGGAAAGGTATGTGCTGAGAAGGTGACAAGGTTGAGACCAGGTTGGGATCTTTAGTCCCAGGAAGGGCCCCTGGCAGGTGTGGGTCAATGTTCTGTGCCCATCCCACTTGGCGTGGGGAGGTTTACACCATACAAAGCAGCAGCGGAATTATTCTTCCCCCAGAGGTTGCATGTGCCCACAAGCGCCACCTGGCCAGGGTCCGCCCCTGCCGTATTGCCCATGTCGATCAACAGAAGCTGAGAGCTTCCAGAGAGACTAACTGCTATTCTCTAGCCACGGGGAAGCAGTACAGCCAGAAGCCTCCCCTGTTTCATCTCCAGGTTCCCTCTCAGGCCCCTCATAGTTGTGGTGTGTCTCAGGGGTAGAAAAAAGAGATTTCTTTAAAAGAACACATACAAAGAGGGGCCATAGATGCTGAGGAAGGGCGCCTTGCCTACTGATATCGTAGCGTAAGTGGAAAAGAGGTACCTGCCTGCTGTCCCAGTATGTCGAACGTGTCCACATCAGGGGTTGCCTACTGTGAAGTTATTCCCTGGGTGCCCTCGATTTTGTGGCCAAGGACAGAAGGGGCCGTTGTGTGTCCACGGGTAAAATGGAGGGCTCTGCGGAACCGGCCGGTTAGGCTGGACCTCTCCTATTGGCTCAGAGTTTGTGACCCGTCCCCGTCAGAAGTTCCGGCCAGCCTTGCGGTGGCTGTCTCCATGGTGATTGGGAAGGAAGCCTTAGGCCCCGCACTCAGCCTTCACCTGGCCCACCTGGCCTCTTTACCCTCATCTAGACCGCTGTGTAGATGAAAGAAAGGATGTCGGCCAGTGACCACGTGTCCTCATTTCCTTTGAAGGATTAAGCTCCTTGCCTGGGCAGAAGACAGCCAAGGTCAGCCTGAGCCTAGACACCTAGTGACCTGTGACACTGCAGACAGTGATAGATGTTGATGTCCACGCTCAGGTAGCCGCAGGTGGCGGATCGAGAGTGGTCGGAGGTGAAGTGTTAACTAGAGGTGACACACTGACAAGGGCACGGGCCAAAGGTCGGGAAAAATAGCTGAGGTCGTGGAGCTCTAGCGGAGCCAGTCTAGGGCCGAGGCCTCCCTCCTGTACGTGGCAAAGAGGTGATCCGTATGCCGCCATGCGCAGCCTCTGGACTGCTGGGGCCCTGGATGCCCGGATTTCGGCCTTGTCTTCGGAGAAGTGACGCACATGCAGCGTGCCACCGGAGGCTGTGGCCCAGCAGAGGGCAAAATCTTGAAAATGCGGGCTTCAGTTGACTTTGCCTGTGCTCTCCTTTGGCTGAGTGCCATCCTGTGTTTCCTAGCAGGAGAAGGCATTCGTGGAGAGAGGCGGATTCCCTGTGTGCAGGCAAAGTGTGTGCTGAGATGATGAGTCGCTGGAGACCGGGGTGGACTCTTCAGACCCAGGATAGGCCTCTGGCAGGTATGTGTCAATGTTTTCTGCCCTTCGCACTCAGCCAGGTATTTGCATACAATGTTACCAGCGGAATTAGTAGTCTCCGGAGAGGCTGCCACATGTCAGCAAGCTTCACCTGGCCAGGGTCCGCCGGTGATGTAGCTACCCCATCAGTCACTACTCTCTAGACCTTCCAGATAAACTACCAGATCTTGTCTGCCCATGGGCAACCAGTAGAGCCAGAGGCCTTCCCCCTTTGCTCTTTGGTCTCTAGGCACTCTATCAGGCACTCCAAGCTGTGAAGTGACTCAGGGGGGAGAAGGAAGAGATTTCAGAGAATGAACACATCCAGAGAGAGACAGAGAGAGGCAAGAGATGCTGAGTGGGGATGCCTTGCGTAGTGATATCCTCAGGAAAGTGGGAAAGAGGTACCTGGCCTGCTCTGCCAATGCCCTGAACCAGTCCGCACCAGGGGCTCCCCTGTGCCTGCGTAGGCTTTCCCAGGGTCTGCTCAAATCCTGTGGCCACTAGGTGTCATAGGTCATAATGGAGGGCCCTGTGTCATCTGCCTGGCGGGCCAGATCTCTGCCATTGGCTGAGTCTTGTCACCGGGCCCATCATAAGCTCCGCCTACTCTTCCGGTGGTGGGACTGTCTCCATGGTGATGGCAAAGGAGCCTTAGTCCCGCCCACCTGGCCTTGACTTCACCTAGCTGGCCTGCTGACCCTCACTCAGACCTCTGTGTTGATAAAAATTAATGTCGGCCAGTGCCCAGGTGTCAGCATCTGGGATAAAGGATTCCGGACCTTGCCTGGGGCAGAAGGCAGCCTAGGTCAGCTGGTACCTGGAAGTCTAGTGACTCGTGACACTGCTGCCAGTGACAGACAAATGGTGACTCCCACACTCACATATCCTCTGGTGGCAGAATGACAGTGATGGGTGGAGAAACATCGCTCCGGAGCACTCGCGCAATGGGGCACCGGCCAAAGGCCAGGGCCAGTAGTGGACGTCGCGGAGCTGAATGGCGAGCCAGTGAAGGGCCCAAGGATTCCTCTTGTATGTGGGAAACATGTCATCCGGGTCCCCACGTCCATAAACCACTGGATTGCTGGGGCCCGGGATGCCAGGATTTCGGCCTTGCCTTCGCAGCCCGGCCACAGAGGCAGCCTTCCACCGGAGGCGGGGATATGTAGACAGCAAAAATGTGGAAAATGGCAGTGTCTCCTCGATTTCTCTGGCATCGGCCTTTTTGAGCGGCATGCTTTTTTCCTAGTAGGATGAGGCACCGACGGAGAAAGGCAGGATTATGTGTGCAGGAAAGGTATGTGCTGAGAAGGTGACAAGGTTGAGACCAGGTTGGGATCTTTAGTCCCAGGAAGGGCCCCTGGCAGGTGTGGGTCAATGTTCTGTGCCCATCCCACTTGGCGTGGGGAGGTTTACACCATACAAAGCAGCAGCGGAATTATTCTTCCCCCAGAGGTTGCATGTGCCCACAAGCGCCACCTGGCCAGGGTCCGCCCCTGCCGTATTGCCCATGTCGATCAACAGAAGCTGAGAGCTTCCAGAGAGACTAACTGCTATTCTCTAGCCACGGGGAAGCAGTACAGCCAGAAGCCTCCCCTGTTTCATCTCCAGGTTCCCTCTCAGGCCCCTCATAGTTGTGGTGTGTCTCAGGGGTAGAAAAAAGAGATTTCTTTAAAAGAACACATACAAAGAGGGGCCATAGATGCTGAGGAAGGGCGCCTTGCCTACTGATATCGTAGCGTAAGTGGAAAAGAGGTACCTGCCTGCTGTCCCAGTATGTCGAACGTGTCCACATCAGGGGTTGCCTACTGTGAAGTTATTCCCTGGGTGCCCTCGATTTTGTGGCCAAGGACAGAAGGGGCCGTTGTGTGTCCACGGGTAAAATGGAGGGCTCTGCGGAACCGGCCGGTTAGGCTGGACCTCTCCTATTGGCTCAGAGTTTGTGACCCGTCCCCGTCAGAAGTTCCGGCCAGCCTTGCGGTGGCTGTCTCCATGGTGATTGGGAAGGAAGCCTTAGGCCCCGCACTCAGCCTTCACCTGGCCCACCTGGCCTCTTTACCCTCATCTAGACCGCTGTGTAGATGAAAGAAAGGATGTCGGCCAGTGACCACGTGTCCTCATTTCCTTTGAAGGATTAAGCTCCTTGCCTGGGCAGAAGACAGCCAAGGTCAGCCTGAGCCTAGACACCTAGTGACCTGTGACACTGCAGACAGTGATAGATGTTGATGTCCACGCTCAGGTAGCCGCAGGTGGCGGATCGAGAGTGGTCGGAGGTGAAGTGTTAACTAGAGGTGACACACTGACAAGGGCACGGGCCAAAGGTCGGGAAAAATAGCTGAGGTCGTGGAGCTCTAGCGGAGCCAGTCTAGGGCCGAGGCCTCCCTCCTGTACGTGGCAAAGAGGTGATCCGTATGCCGCCATGCGCAGCCTCTGGACTGCTGGGGCCCTGGATGCCCGGATTTCGGCCTTGTCTTCGGAGAAGTGACGCACATGCAGCGTGCCACCGGAGGCTGTGGCCCAGCAGAGGGCAAAATCTTGAAAATGCGGGCTTCAGTTGACTTTGCCTGTGCTCTCCTTTGGCTGAGTGCCATCCTGTGTTTCCTAGCAGGAGAAGGCATTCGTGGAGAGAGGCGGATTCCCTGTGTGCAGGCAAAGTGTGTGCTGAGATGATGAGTCGCTGGAGACCGGGGTGGACTCTTCAGACCCAGGATAGGCCTCTGGCAGGTATGTGTCAATGTTTTCTGCCCTTCGCACTCAGCCAGGTATTTGCATACAATGTTACCAGCGGAATTAGTAGTCTCCGGAGAGGCTGCCACATGTCAGCAAGCTTCACCTGGCCAGGGTCCGCCGGTGATGTAGCTACCCCATCAGTCACTACTCTCTAGAGCTTCCAGATAAACTACCAGATCTTGTCTGCCCATGGGCAACCAGTAGAGCCAGAGGCCTTCCCCCTTTGCTCTTTGGTCTCTAGGCACTCTATCAGGCACTCCAAGCTGTGAAGTGACTCAGGGGGGAGAAGGAAGAGATTTCAGAGAATGAACACATCCAGAGAGAGACAGAGAGAGGCAAGAGATGCTGAGTGGGGATGCCTTGCGTAGTGATATCCTCAGGAAAGTGGGAAAGAGGTACCTGGCCTGCTCTGCCAATGCCCTGAACCAGTCCGCACCAGGGGCTCCCCTGTGCCTGCGTAGGCTTTCCCAGGGTCTGCTCAAATCCTGTGGCCACTAGGTGTCATAGGTCATAATGGAGGGCCCTGTGTCATCTGCCTGGCGGGCCAGATCTCTGCCATTGGCTCGGTCTTGTCACCGGGCCCATCATAAGCTCCGCCTACTCTTCCGGTGGTGGGACTGTCTCCATGGTGATGGCAAAGGAGCCTTAGTCCCGCCCACCTGGCCTTGACTTCACCTAGCTGGCCTGCTGACCCTCACTCAGACCTCTGTGTTGATAAAAATTAATGTCGGCCAGTGCCCAGGTGTCAGCATCTGGGATAAAGGATTCCGGACCTTGCCTGGGGCAGAAGGCAGCCTAGGTCAGCTGGTACCTGGAAGTCTAGTGACTCGTGACACTGCTGCCAGTGACAGACAAATGGTGACTCCCACACTCACATATCCTCTGGTGGCAGAATGACAGTGATGGGTGGAGAAACATCGCTCCGGAGCACTCGCGCAATGGGGCACCGGCCAAAGGCCAGGGCCAGTAGTGGACGTCACGGAGCTGAATGGCGAGCCAGTGAAGGGCCCAAGGATTCCTCTTGTATGTGGGAAACATGTCATCCGGGTCCCCACGTCCATAAACCACTGGATTGCTGGGGCCCGGGATGCCAGGATTTCGGCCTTGCCTTCGCAGCCCGGCCACAGAGGCAGCCTTCCACCGGAGGCGGGGATATGTAGACAGCAAAAATGTGGAAAATGGCAGTGTCTCCTCGATTTCTCTGGCATCGGCCTTTTTGAGCGGCATGCTTTTTTCCTAGTAGGATGAGGCACCGACGGAGAAAGGCAGGATTATGTGTGCAGGAAAGGTATGTGCTGAGAAGGTGACAAGGTTGAGACCAGGTTGGGATCTTTAGTCCCAGGAAGGGCCCCTGGCAGGTGTGGGTCAATGTTCTGTGCCCATCCCACTTGGCGTGGGGAGGTTTACACCATACAAAGCAGCAGCGGAATTATTCTTCCCCCAGAGGTTGCATGTGCCCACAAGCGCCACCTGGCCAGGGTCCGCCCCTGCCGTATTGCCCATGTCGATCAACAGAAGCTGAGAGCTTCCAGAGAGACTAACTGCTATTCTCTAGCCACGGGGAAGCGGTACAGCCAGAAGCCTCCCCTGTTTCATCTCCAGGTTCCCTCTCAGGCCCCTCATAGTTGTGGTGTGTCTCAGGGGTAGAAAAAAGAGATTTCTTTAAAAGAACACATACAAAGAGGGGCCATAGATGCTGAGGAAGGGCGCCTTGCCTACTGATATCGTAGCGTAAGTGGAAAAGAGGTACCTGCCTGCTGTCCCAGTATGTCGAACGTGTCCACATCAGGGGTTGCCTACTGTGAAGTTATTCCCTGGGTGCCCTCGATTTTGTGGCCAAGGACAGAAGGGGCCGTTGTGTGTCCACGGGTAAAATGGAGGGCTCTGCGGAACCGGCCGGTTAGGCTGGACCTCTCCTATTGGCTCAGAGTTTGTGACCCGTCCCCGTCAGAAGTTCCGGCCAGCCTTGCGGTGGCTGTCTCCATGGTGATTGGGAAGGAAGCCTTAGGCCCCGCACTCAGCCTTCACCTGGCCCACCTGGCCTCTTTACCCTCATCTAGACCGCTGTGTAGATGAAAGAAAGGATGTCGGCCAGTGACCACGTGTCCTCATTTCCTTTGAAGGATTAAGCTCCTTGCCTGGGCAGAAGACAGCCAAGGTCAGCCTGAGCCTAGACACCTAGTGACCTGTGACACTGCAGACAGTGATAGATGTTGATGTCCACGCTCAGGTAGCCGCAGGTGGCGGATCGAGAGTGGTCAGAGGTGAAGTGTTAACTAGAGGTGACACACTGACAAGGGCACGGGCCAAAGGTCGGGAAAAATAGCTGAGGTCGTGGAGCTCTAGCGGAGCCAGTCTAGGGCCGAGGCCTCCCTCCTGTACGTGGCAAAGAGGTGATCCGTATGCCGCCATGCGCAGCCTCTGGACTGCTGGGGCCCTGGATGCCCGGATTTCGGCCTTGTCTTCGGAGAAGTGACGCACATGCAGCGTGCCACCGGAGGCTGTGGCCCAGCAGAGGGCAAAATCTTGAAAATGCGGGCTTCAGTTGACTTTGCCTGTGCTCTCCTTTGGCTGAGTGCCATCCTGTGTTTCCTAGCAGGAGAAGGCATTCGTGGAGAGAGGCGGATTCCCTGTGTGCAGGCAAAGTGTGTGCTGAGATGATGAGTCGCTGGAGACCGGGGTGGACTCTTCAGACCCAGGATAGGCCTCTGGCAGGTATGTGTCAATGTTTTCTGCCCTTCGCACTCAGCCAGGTATTTGCATACAATGTTACCAGCGGAATTAGTAGTCTCCGGAGAGGCTGCCACATGTCAGCAAGCTTCACCTGGCCAAGGTCCGCAGGTGATGTAGCTACCCCATCAGTCACTACTCTCTAGAGCTTCCAGATAAACTACCAGATCTTGTCTGCCCATGGGCAACCAGTAGAGCCAGAGGCCTTCCCCCTTTGCTCTTTGGTCTCTAGGCACTCTATCAGGCACTCCAAGCTGTGAAGTGACTCAGGGGGGAGAAGGAAGAGATTTCAGAGAATGAACACATCCAGAGAGAGACAGAGAGAGGCAAGAGATGCTGAGTGGGGATGCCTTGCGTAGTGATATCCTCAGGAAAGTGGGAAAGAGGTACCTGGCCTGCTCTGCCAATGCCCTGAACCAGTCCGCACCAGGGGCTCCCCTGTGCCTGCGTAGGCTTTCCCAGGGTCTGCTCAAATCCTGTGGCCACTAGGTGTCATAGGTCATAATGGAGGGCCCTGTGTCATCTGCCTGGCGGGCCAGATCTCTGCCATTGGCTCGGTCTTGTCACCGGGCCCATCATAAGCTCCGCCTACTCTTCCGGTGGTGGGACTGTCTCCATGGTGATGGCAAAGGAGCCTTAGTCCCGCCCACCTGGCCTTGACTTCACCTAGCTGGCCTGCTGACCCTCACTCAGACCTCTGTGTTGATAAAAATTAATGTCGGCCAGTGCCCAGGTGTCAGCATCTGGGATAAAGGATTCCGGACCTTGCCTGGGGCAGAAGGCAGCCTAGGTCAGCTGGTACCTGGAAGTCTAGTGACTCGTGACACTGCTGCCAGTGACAGACAAATGGTGACTCCCACACTCACATATCCTCTGGTGGCAGAATGACAGTGATGGGTGGAGAAACATCGCTCCGGAGCACTCGCGCAATGGGGCACCGGCCAAAGGCCAGGGCCAGTAGTGGACGTCGCGGAGCTGAATGGCGAGCCAGTGAAGGGCCCAAGGATTCCTCTTGTATGTGGGAAACATGTCATCCGGGTCCCCACGTCCATAAACCACTGGATTGCTGGGGCCCGGGATGCCAGGATTTGGGCCTTGCCTTCGCAGCCCGGCCACAGAGGCAGCCTTCCACCGGAGGCGGGGATATGTAGACAGCAAAAATGTGGAAAATGGCAGTGTCTCCTCGATTTCTCTGGCATCGGCCTTTTTGAGCGGCATGCTTTTTTCCTAGTAGGATGAGGCACCGACGGAGAAAGGCAGGATTATGTGTGCAGGAAAGGTATGTGCTGAGAAGGTGACAAGGTTGAGACCAGGTTGGGATCTTTAGTCCCAGGAAGGGCCCCTGGCAGGTGTGGGTCAATGTTCTGTGCCCATCCCACTTGGCGTGGGGAGGTTTACACCATACAAAGCAGCAGCGGAATTATTCTTCCCCCAGAGGTTGCATGTGCCCACAAGCTCCACCTGGCCAGGGTCCGCCCCTACCGTATTGCCCATGTCGATCAACAGAAGCTGAGAGCTTCCAGAGAGACTAACTGCTATTCTCTAGCCACGGGGAAGCGGTACAGCCAGAAGCCTCCCCTGTTTCATCTCCAGGTTCCCTCTCAGGCCCCTCATAGTTGTGGTGTGTCTCAGGGGTAGAAAAAAGAGATTTCTTTAAAAGAACACATACAAAGAGGGGCCATAGATGCTGAGGAAGGGCGCCTTGCCTACTGATATCGTAGCGTAAGTGGAAAAGAGGTACCTGCCTGCTGTCCCAGTATGTCGAACGTGTCCACATCAGGGGTTGCCTACTGTGAAGTTATTCCCTGGGTGCCCTCGATTTTGTGGCCAAGGACAGAAGGGGCCGTTGTGTGTCCACGGGTAAAATGGAGGGCTCTGCGGAACCGGCCGGTTAGGCTGGACCTCTCCTATTGGCTCAGAGTTTGTGACCCGTCCCCGTCAGAAGTTCCGGCCAGCCTTGCGGTGGCTGTCTCCATGGTGATTGGGAAGGAAGCCTTAGGCCCCGCACTCAGCCTTCACCTGGCCCACCTGGCCTCTTTACCCTCATCTAGACCGCTGTGTAGATGAAAGAAAGGATGTCGGCCAGTGACCACGTGTCCTCATTTCCTTTGAAGGATTAAGCTCCTTGCCTGGGCAGAAGACAGCCAAGGTCAGCCTGAGCCTAGACACCTAGTGACCTGTGACACTGCAGACAGTGATAGATGTTGATGTCCACGCTCAGGTAGCCGCAGGTGGCGGATCGAGAGTGGTCGGAGGTGAAGTGTTAACTAGAGGTGACACACTGACAAGGGCACGGGCCAAAGGTCGGGAAAAATAGCTGAGGTCGTGGAGCTCTAGCGGAGCCAGTCTAGGGCCGAGGCCTCCCTCCTGTACGTGGCAAAGAGGTGATCCGTATGCCGCCATGCGCAGCCTCTGGACTGCTGGGGCCCTGGATGCCCGGATTTCGGCCTTGTCTTTGGAGAAGTGACGCACATGCAGCGTGCCACCGGAGGCTGTGGCCCAGCAGAGGGCAAAATCTTGAAAATGCGGGCTTCAGTTGACTTTGCCTGTGCTCTCCTTTGGCTGAGTGCCATCCTGTGTTTCCTAGCAGGAGAAGGCATTCGTGGAGAGAGGCGGATTCCCTGTGTGCAGGCAAAGTGTGTGCTGAGATGATGAGTCGCTGGAGACCGGGGTGGACTCTTCAGACCCAGGATAGGCCTCTGGCAGGTATGTGTCAATGTTTTCTGCCCTTCGCACTCAGCCAGGTATTTGCATACAATGTTACCAGCGGAATTAGTAGTCTCCGGAGAGGCTGCCACATGTCAGCAAGATTCACCTGGCCAGGGTCCGCCGGTGATGTAGCTACCCCATCAGTCACTACTCTCTAGACCTTCCAGATAAACTACCAGATCTTGTCTGCCCATGGGCAACCAGTAGAGCCAGAGGCCTTCCCCCTTTGCTCTTTGGTCTCTAGGCACTCTATCAGGCACTCCAAGCTGTGAAGTGACTCAGGGGGGAGAAGGAAGAGATTTCAGAGAATGAACACATCCAGAGAGAGACAGAGAGAGGCAAGAGATGCTGAGTGGGGATGCCTTGCGTAGTGATATCCTCAGGAAAGTGGGAAAGAGGTACCTGGCCTGCTGTGCCAATGCCCTGAACCAGTCCGCACCAGGGGCTCCCCTGTGCCTGCGTAGGCTTTCCCAGGGTCTGCTCAAATCCTGTGGCCACTAGGTGTCGTAGGTCATAATGGAGGGCCCCGTGTCATCTGCCTGGTGGGCCAGATCTCTGCCATTGGCTCGGTCTTGTCACCGGGCCCATCATAAGCTCCGCCTACTCTTCCGGTGGTGGGACTGTCTCCATGGTGATGGCAAAGGAGCCTTAGTCCCGCCCACCTGGCCTTGACTTCACCTAGCTGGCCTGCTGACCCTCACTCAGACCTCTGTGTTGATAAAAATTAATGTCGGCCAGTGCCCAGGTGTCAGCATCTGGGATAAAGGATTCCGGACCTTGCCTGGGGCAGAAGGCAGCCTAGGTCAGCTGGTACCTGGAAGTCTAGTGACTCGTGACACTGCTGCCAGTGACAGACAAATGGTGACTCCCACACTCACATATCCCCTGGTGGCAGAATGACAGTGATGGGTGGAGAAACATGGCTCCGGAGCACTCGCGCACTGGGGCACCGGCCAAATGCCAGGGCCAGTAGTGGACGTCGCGGAGCTGAATGGCGAGCCAGTGAAGGGCCCAAGGATTCCTCTTGTATGTGGGAAACATGTCATCCGGGTCCCCACGTCCATAAACCACTGGATTGCTGGGGCCCGGGATGCCAGGATTTCGGCCTTGCCTTCGCAGCCCGGCCACATAGGCAGCCTTCCACCGGAGGCGGGGATATGTAGACAGCAAAAATGTGGAAAATGGCAGTGTCTCCTCGATTTCTCTGGCATCGGCCTTTTTGAGCGGCATGCTTTTTTCCTAGTAGGATGAGGCACCGACGGAGAAAGGCAGGATTATGTGTGCAGGAAAGGTATGTGCTGAGAAGGTGACAAGGTTGAGACCAGGTTGGGATCTTTAGTCCCAGGAAGGGCCCCTGGCAGGTGTGGGTCAATGTTCTGTGCCCATCCCACTTGGCGTGGGGAGGTTTACACCATACAAAGCAGCAGCGGAATTATTCTTCCCCCAGAGGTTGCATGTGCCCACAAGCTCCACCTGGCCAGGGTCCGCCCCTACCGTATTGCCCATGTCGATCAACAGAAGCTGAGAGCTTCCAGAGAGACTAACTGCTATTCTCTAGCCACGGGGAAGCGGTACAGCCAGAAGCCTCCCCTGTTTCATCTCCAGGTTCCCTCTCAGGCCCCTCATAGTTGTGGTGTGTCTCAGGGGTAGAAAAAAGAGATTTCTTTAAAAGAACACATACAAAGAGGGGCCATAGATGCTGAGGAAGGGCGCCTTGCCTACTGATATCGTAGCGTAAGTGGAAAAGAGGTACCTGCCTGCTGTCCCAGTATGTCGAACGTGTCCACATCAGGGGTTGCCTACTGTGAAGTTATTCCCTGGGTGCCCTCGATTTTGTGGCCAAGGACAGAAGGGGCCGTTGTGTGTCCACGGGTAAAATGGAGGGCTCTGCGGAACCGGCCGGTTAGGCTGGACCTCTCCTATTGGCTCAGAGTTTGTGACCCGTCCCCGTCAGAAGTTCCGGCCAGCCTTGCGGTGGCTGTCTCCATGGTGATTGGGAAGGAAGCCTTAGGCCCCGCACTCAGCCTTCACCTGGCCCACCTGGCCTCTTTACCCTCATCTAGACCGCTGTGTAGATGAAAGAAAGGATGTCGGCCAGTGACCACGTGTCCTCATTTCCTTTGAAGGATTAAGCTCCTTGCCTGGGCAGAAGACAGCCAAGGTCAGCCTGAGCCTAGACACCTAGTGACCTGTGACACTGCAGACAGTGATAGATGTTGATGTCCACGCTCAGGTAGCCGCAGGTGGCGGATCGAGAGTGGTCGGAGGTGAAGTGTTAACTAGAGGTGACACACTGACAAGGGCACGGGCCAAAGGTCGGGAAAAATAGCTGAGGTCGTGGAGCTCTAGCGGAGCCAGTCTAGGGCCGAGGCCTCCCTCCTGTACGTGGCAAAGAGGTGATCCGTATGCCGCCATGCGCAGCCTCTGGACTGCTGGGGCCCTGGATGCCCGGATTTCGGCCTTGTCTTCGGAGAAGTGACGCACATGCAGCGTGCCACCGGAGGCTGTGGCCCAGCAGAGGGCAAAATCTTGAAAATGCGGGCTTCAGTTGACTTTGCCTGTGCTCTCCTTTGGCTGAGTGCCATCCTGTGTTTCCTAGCAGGAGAAGGCATTCGTGGAGAGAGGCGGATTCCCTGTGTGCAGGCAAAGTGTGTGCTGAGATGATGAGTCGCTGGAGACCGGGGTGGACTCTTCAGACCCAGGATAGGCCTCTGGCAGGTATGTGTCAATGTTTTCTGCCCTTCGCACTCAGCCAGGTATTTGCATACAATGTTACCAGCGGAATTAGTAGTCTCCGGAGAGGCTGCCACATGTCAGCAAGCTTCACCTGGCCAGGGTCTGCCGGTGATGTAGCTACCCCATCAGTCACTACTCTCTAGAGCTTCCAGATAAACTACCAGATCTTGTCTGCCCATGGGCAACCAGTAGAGCCAGAGGCCTTCCCCCTTTGCTCTTTGGTCTCTAGGCACTCTATCAGGCACTCCAAGCTGTGAAGTGACTCAGGGGGGAGAAGGAAGAGATTTCAGAGAATGAACACATCCAGAGAGAGACAGAGAGAGGCAAGAGATGCTGAGTGGGGATGCCTTGCGTAGTGATATCCTCAGGAAAGTGGGAAAGAGGTACCTGGCCTGCTCTGCCAATGCCCTGAACCAGTCCGCACCAGGGGCTCCCCTGTGCCTGCGTAGGCTTTCCCAGGGTCTGCTCAAATCCTGTGGCCACTAGGTGTCATAGGTCATAATGGAGGGCCCTGTGTCATCTGCCTGGCGGGCCAGATCTCTGCCATTGGCTCGGTCTTGTCACCGGGCCCATCATAAGCTCCGCCTACTCTTCCAGTGGTGGGACTGTCTCCATGGTGATGGCAAAGGAGCCTTAGTCCCGCCCACCTGGCCTTGACTTCACCTAGCTGGCCTGCTGACCCTCACTCAGACCTCTGTGTTGATAAAAATTAATGTCGGCCAGTGCCCAGGTGTCAGCATCTGGGATAAAGGATTCCGGACCTTGCCTGGGGCAGAAGGCAGCCTAGGTCAGCTGGTACCTGGAAGTCTAGTGACTCGTGACACTGCTGCCAGTGACAGACAAATGGTGACTCCCACACTCACATATCCCCTGGTGGCAGAATGATAGTGATGGGTGGAGAAACATGGCTCCGGAGCACTCGCGCAATGGGGCACCGGCCAAAGGCCAGGGCCAGTAGTGGACGTCGCGGAGCTGAATGGCGAGCCAGTGAAGGGCCCAAGGATTCCTCTTGTATGTGGGAAACATGTCATCCGGGTCCCCACGTCCATAAACCACTGGATTGCTGGGGCCCGGGATGCCAGGATTTCGGCCTTGCCTTCGCAGCCCGGCCACATAGGCAGCCTTCCACCGGAGGCGGGGATATGTAGACAGCAAAAATGTGGAAAATGGCAGTGTCTCCTGGATTTCTCTGGCATCGGCCTTTTTGAGCGGCATGCTTTTTTCCTAGTAGGATGAGGCACCGACGGAGAAAGGCAGGATTATGTGTGCAGGAAAGGTATGTGCTGAGAAGGTGACAAGGTTGAGACCAGGTTGGGATCTTTAGTCCCAGGAAGGGCCCCTGGCAGGTGTGGGTCAATGTTCTGTGCCCATCCCACTTGGCGTGGGGAGGTTTACACCATACAAAGCAGCAGCGGAATTATTCTTCCCCCAGAGGTTGCATGTGCCCACAAGCGCCACCTGGCCAGGGTCCGCCCCTACCGTATTGCCCATGTCGATCAACAGAAGCTGAGAGCTTCCAGAGAGACTAACTGCTATTCTCTAGCCACGGGGAAGCGGTACAGCCAGAAGCCTCCCCTGTTTCATCTCCAGGTTCCCTCTCAGGCCCCTCATAGTTGTGGTGTGTCTCAGGGGTAGAAAAAAGAGATTTCTTTAAAAGAACACATACAAAGAGGGGCCATAGATGCTGAGGAAGGGCGCCTTGCCTACTGATATCGTAGCGTAAGTGGAAAAGAGGTACCTGCCTGCTGTCCCAGTATGTCGAACGTGTCCACATCAGGGGTTGCCTACTGTGAAGTTATTCCCTGGGTGCCCTCGATTTTGTGGCCAAGGACAGAAGGGGCCGTTGTGTGTCCACGGGTAAAATGGAGGGCTCTGCGGAACCGGCCGGTTAGGCTGGACCTCTCCTATTGGCTCAGAGTTTGTGACCCGTCCCCGTCAGAAGTTCCGGCCAGCCTTGCGGTGGCTGTCTCCATGGTGATTGGGAAGGAAGCCTTAGGCCCCGCACTCAGCCTTCACCTGGCCCACCTGGCCTCTTTACCCTCATCTAGACCGCTGTGTAGATGAAAGAAAGGATGTCGGCCAGTGACCACGTGTCCTCATTTCCTTTGAAGGATTAAGCTCCTTGCCTGGGCAGAAGACAGCCAAGGTCAGCCTGAGCCTAGACACCTAGTGACCTGTGACACTGCAGACAGTGATAGATGTTGATGTCCACGCTCAGGTAGCCGCAGGTGGCGGATCGAGAGTGGTCGGAGGTGAAGTGTTAACTAGAGGTGACACACTGACAAGGGCACGGGCCAAAGGTCGGGAAAAATAGCTGAGGTCGTGGAGCTCTAGCGGAGCCAGTCTAGGGCCGAGGCCTCCCTCCTGTACGTGGCAAAGAGGTGATCCGTATGCCGCCATGCGCAGCCTCTGGACTGCTGGGGCCCTGGATGCCCGGATTTCGGCCTTGTCTTCGGAGAAGTGACGCACATGCAGCGTGCCACCGGAGGCTGTGGCCCAGCAGAGGGCAAAATCTTGAAAATGCGGGCTTCAGTTGACTTTGCCTGTGCTCTCCTTTGGCTGAGTGCCATCCTGTGTTTCCTAGCAGGAGAAGGCATTCGTGGAGAGAGGCGGATTCCCTGTGTGCAGGCAAAGTGTGTGCTGAGATGATGAGTCGCTGGAGACCGGGGTGGACTCTTCAGACCCAGGATAGGCCTCTGGCAGGTATGTGTCAATGTTTTCTGCCCTTCGCACTCAGCCAGGTATTTGCATACAATGTTACCAGCGGAATTAGTAGTCTCCGGAGAGGCTGCCACATGTCAGCAAGCTTCACCTGGCCAGGGTCCGCCGGTGATGTAGCTACCCCATCAGTCACTACTCTCTAGAGCTTCCAGATAAACTACCAGATCTTGTCTGCCCATGGGCAACCAGTAGAGCCAGAGGCCTTCCCCCTTTGCTCTTTGGTCTCTAGGCACTCTATCAGGCACTCCAAGCTGTGAAGTGACTCAGGGGGGAGAAGGAAGAGATTTCAGAGAATGAACACATCCAGAGAGAGACAGAGAGAGGCAAGAGATGCTGAGTGGGGATGCCTTGCGTAGTGATATCCTCAGGAAAGTGGGAAAGAGGTACCTGGCCTGCTCTGCCAATGCCCTGAACCAGTCCGCACCAGGGGCTCCCCTGTGCCTGCGTAGGCTTTCCCAGGGTCTGCTCAAATCCTGTGGCCACTAGGTGTCATAGGTCATAATGGAGGGCCCTGTGTCATCTGCCTGGCGGGCCAGATCTCTGCCATTGGCTCGGTCTTGTCACCGGGCCCATCATAAGCTCCGCCTACTCTTCCGGTGGTGGGACTGTCTCCATGGTGATGGCAAAGGAGCCTTAGTCCCGCCCACCTGGCCTTGACTTCACCTAGCTGGCCTGCTGACCCTCACTCAGACCTCTGTGTTGATAAAAATTAATGTCGGCCAGTGCCCAGGTGTCAGCATCTGGGATAAAGGATTCCGGACCTTGCCTGGGGCAGAAGGCAGCCTAGGTCAGCTGGTACCTGGAAGTCTAGTGACTCGTGACACTGCTGCCAGTGACAGACAAATGGTGACTCCCACACTCACATATCCTCTGGTGGCAGAATGACAGTGATGGGTGGAGAAACATCGCTCCGGAGCACTCGCGCAATGGGGCACCGGCCAAAGGCCAGGGCCAGTAGTGGACGTCGCGGAGCTGAATGGCGAGCCAGTGAAGGGCCCAAGGATTCCTCTTGTATGTGGGAAACATGTCATCCGGGTCCCCACGTCCATAAACCACTGGATTGCTGGGGCCCGGGATGCCAGGATTTCGGCCTTGCCTTCGCAGCCCGGCCACAGAGGCAGCCTTCCACCGGAGGCGGGGATATGTAGACAGCAAAAATGTGGAAAATGGCAGTGTCTCCTCGATTTCTCTGGCATCGGCCTTTTTGAGCGGCATGCTTTTTTCCTAGTAGGATGAGGCACCGACGGAGAAAGGCAGGATTATGTGTGCAGGAAAGGTATGTGCTGAGAAGGTGACAAGGTTGAGACCAGGTTGGGATCTTTAGTCCCAGGAAGGGCCCCTGGCAGGTGTGGGTCAATGTTCTGTGCCCATCCCACTTGGCGTGGGGAGGTTTACACCATACAAAGCAGCAGCGGAATTATTCTTCCCCCAGAGGTTGCATGTGCCCACAAGCGCCACCTGGCCAGGGTCCGCCCCTGCCGTATTGCCCATGTCGATCAACAGAAGCTGAGAGCTTCCAGAGAGACTAACTGCTATTCTCTAGCCACGGGGAAGCAGTACAGCCAGAAGCCTCCCCTGTTTCATCTCCAGGTTCCCTCTCAGGCCCCTCATAGTTGTGGTGTGTCTCAGGGGTAGAAAAAAGAGATTTCTTTAAAAGAACACATACAAAGAGGGGCCATAGATGCTGAGGAAGGGCGCCTTGCCTACTGATATCGTAGCGTAAGTGGAAAAGAGGTACCTGCCTGCTGTCCCAGTATGTCGAACGTGTCCACATCAGGGGTTGCCTACTGTGAAGTTATTCCCTGGGTGCCCTCGATTTTGTGGCCAAGGACAGAAGGGGCCGTTGTGTGTCCACGGGTAAAATGGAGGGCTCTGCGGAACCGGCCGGTTAGGCTGGACCTCTCCTATTGGCTCAGAGTTTGTGACCCGTCCCCGTCAGAAGTTCCGGCCAGCCTTGCGGTGGCTGTCTCCATGGTGATTGGGAAGGAAGCCTTAGGCCCCGCACTCAGCCTTCACCTGGCCCACCTGGCCTCTTTACCCTCATCTAGACCGCTGTGTAGATGAAAGAAAGGATGTCGGCCAGTGACCACGTGTCCTCATTTCCTTTGAAGGATTAAGCTCCTTGCCTGGGCAGAAGACAGCCAAGGTCAGCCTGAGCCTAGACACCTAGTGACCTGTGACACTGCAGACAGTGATAGATGTTGATGTCCACGCTCAGGTAGCCGCAGGTGGCGGATCGAGAGTGGTCGGAGGTGAAGTGTTAACTAGAGGTGACACACTGACAAGGGCACGGGCCAAAGGTCGGGAAAAATAGCTGAGGTCGTGGAGCTCTAGCGGAGCCAGTCTAGGGCCGAGGCCTCCCTCCTGTACGTGGCAAAGAGGTGATCCGTATGCCGCCATGCGCAGCCTCTGGACTGCTGGGGCCCTGGATGCCCGGATTTCGGCCTTGTCTTCGGAGAAGTGACGCACATGCAGCGTGCCACCGGAGGCTGTGGCCCAGCAGAGGGCAAAATCTTGAAAATGCGGGCTTCAGTTGACTTTGCCTGTGCTCTCCTTTGGCTGAGTGCCATCCTGTGTTTCCTAGCAGGAGAAGGCATTCGTGGAGAGAGGCGGATTCCCTGTGTGCAGGCAAAGTGTGTGCTGAGATGATGAGTCGCTGGAGACCGGGGTGGACTCTTCAGACCCAGGATAGGCCTCTGGCAGGTATGTGTCAATGTTTTCTGCCCTTCGCACTCAGCCAGGTATTTGCATACAATGTTACCAGCGGAATTAGTAGTCTCCGGAGAGGCTGCCACATGTCAGCAAGCTTCACCTGGCCAGGGTCCGCCGGTGATGTAGCTACCCCATCAGTCACTACTCTCTAGACCTTCCAGATAAACTACCAGATCTTGTCTGCCCATGGGCAACCAGTAGAGCCAGAGGCCTTCCCCCTTTGCTCTTTGGTCTCTAGGCACTCTATCAGGCACTCCAAGCTGTGAAGTGACTCAGGGGGGAGAAGGAAGAGATTTCAGAGAATGAACACATCCAGAGAGAGACAGAGAGAGGCAAGAGATGCTGAGTGGGGATGCCTTGCGTAGTGATATCCTCAGGAAAGTGGGAAAGAGGTACCTGGCCTGCTCTGCCAATGCCCTGAACCAGTCCGCACCAGGGGCTCCCCTGTGCCTGCGTAGGCTTTCCCAGGGTCTGCTCAAATCCTGTGGCCACTAGGTGTCATAGGTCATAATGGAGGGCCCTGTGTCATCTGCCTGGCGGGCCAGATCTCTGCCATTGGCTCGGTCTTGTCACCGGGCCCATCATAAGCTCCGCCTACTCTTCCGGTGGTGGGACTGTCTCCATGGTGATGGCAAAGGAGCCTTAGTCCCGCCCACCTGGCCTTGACTTCACCTAGCTGGCCTGCTGACCCTCACTCAGACCTCTGTGTTGATAAAAATTAATGTCGGCCAGTGCCCAGGTGTCAGCATCTGGGATAAAGGATTCCGGACCTTGCCTGGGGCAGAAGGCAGCCTAGGTCAGCTGGTACCTGGAAGTCTAGTGACTCGTGACACTGCTGCCAGTGACAGACAAATGGTGACTCCCACACTCACATATCCTCTGGTGGCAGAATGACAGTGATGGGTGGAGAAACATCGCTCCGGAGCACTCGCGCAATGGGGCACCGGCCAAAGGCCAGGGCCAGTAGTGGACGTCGCGGAGCTGAATGGCGAGCCAGTGAAGGGCCCAAGGATTCCTCTTGTATGTGGGAAACATGTCATCCGGGTCCCCACGTCCATAAACCACTGGATTGCTGGGGCCCGGGATGCCAGGATTTCGGCCTTGCCTTCGCAGCCCGGCCACAGAGGCAGCCTTCCACCGGAGGCGGGGATATGTAGACAGCAAAAATGTGGAAAATGGCAGTGTCTCCTCGATTTCTCTGGCATCGGCCTTTTTGAGCGGCATGCTTTTTTCCTAGTAGGATGAGGCACCGACGGAGAAAGGCAGGATTATGTGTGCAGGAAAGGTATGTGCTGAGAAGGTGACAAGGTTGAGACCAGGTTGGGATCTTTAGTCCCAGGAAGGGCCCCTGGCAGGTGTGGGGTCAATGTTCTGTGCCCATCCCACTTGGCGTGGGGAGGTTTACACCATACAAAGCAGCAGCGGAATTATTCTTCCCCCAGAGGTTGCATGTGCCCACAAGCGCCACCTGGCCAGGGTCCGCCCCTGCCGTATTGCCCATGTCGATCAACAGAAGCTGAGAGCTTCCAGAGAGGACTAACTGCTATTCTCTAGCCACGGGGGAAGCGGTACAGCCAGAAGCCTCCCCTGTTTCATCTCCAGGTTCCCCTCTCAGGCCCCTCATAGTTGTGGTGTGTCTCAGGGGTAGAAAAAAGAGATTTCTTTAAAAGAACACATACAAAGAGGGGCCATAGATGCTGAGGAAGGGCGCCTTGCCTACTGATATCGTAGCGTAAGTGGAAAAGAGGTACCTGCCTGCTGTCCCAGTATGTCGAACGTGTCCACATCAGGGGTTGCCTACTGTGAAGTTATTCCCTGGGTGCCCTCGATTTTGTGGCCAAGGACAGAAGGGGCCGTTGTGTGTCCACGGGTAAAATGGAGGGCTCTGCGGAACCGGCCGGTTAGGCTGGACCTCTCCTATTGGCTCAGAGTTTGTGACCCGTCCCCGTCAGAAGTTCCGGCCAGCCTTGCGGTGGCTGTCTCCATGGTGATTGGGAAGGAAGCCTTAGGCCCCGCACTCAGCCTTCACCTGGCCCACCTGGCCTCTTTACCCTCATCTAGACCGCTGTGTAGATGAAAGAAAGGATGTCGGCCAGTGACCACGTGTCCTCATTTCCTTTGAAGGATTAAGCTCCTTGCCTGGGCAGAAGACAGCCAAGGTCAGCCTGAGCCTAGACACCTAGTGACCTGTGACACTGCAGACAGTGATAGATGTTGATGTCCACGCTCAGGTAGCCGCAGGTGGCGGATCGAGAGTGGTCGGAGGTGAAGTGTTAACTAGAGGTGACACACTGACAAGGGCACGGCCAAAGGTCGGGAAAAATAGCTGAGGTCGTGGAGCTCTAGCGGAGCCAGTCTAGGGCCGAGGCCTCCCTCCTGTACGTGGCAAAGAGGTGATCCGTATGCCGCCATGCGCAGCCTCTGGACTGCTGGGGCCCTGGATGCCCGGATTTTTCGGCCTTGTCTTCGGAGAAGTGACGCACATGCAGCGTGCCACCGGAGGCTGTGGCCCAGCAGAGGGCAAAATCTTGAAAATGCGGGCTTCAGTTGACTTTGCCTGTGCTCTCCTTTGGCTGAGTGCCATCCTGTGTTTCCTAGCAGGAGAAGGCATTCGTGGAGAGAGGCGGATTCCCTGTGTGCAGGCAAAGTGTGTGCTGAGATGATGAGTCGCTGGAGACCGGGGTGGACTCTTCAGACCCAGGATAGGCCTCTGGCAGGTATGTGTCAATGTTTTCTGCCCTTCGCACTCAGCCAGGTATTTGCATACAATGTTACCAGCGGAATTAGTAGTCTCCGGAGAGGCTGCCACATGTCAGCAAGCTTCACCTGGCCAGGGGTCCGCCGGTGATGTAGCTACCCCATCAGTCACTACTCTCTAGAGCTTCCAGATAAACTACCAGATCTTGTCTGCCCATGGGCAACCAGTAGAGCCAGAGGCCTTCCCCCTTTGCTCTTTGGTCTCTAGGCACTCTATCAGGCACTCCAAGCTGTGAAGTGACTCAGGGGGGAGAAGGAAGAGATTTCAGAGAATGAACACATCCAGAGAGAGACAGAGAGAGGCAAGAGATGCTGAGTGGGGATGCCTTGCGTAGTGATATCCTCAGGAAAGTGGGAAAGAGGTACCTGGCCTGCTCTGCCAATGCCCTGAACCAGTCCGCACCAGGGGCTCCCTGTGCCTGCGTAGGCTTTCCCAGGGTCTGCTCAAATCCTGTGGCCACTAGGTGTCATAGGTCATAATGGGAGGGCCCTGTGTCATCTGCCTGGCGGGCCAGATCTCTGCCATTGGCTCGGTCTTGTCACCGGGCCCATCATAAGCTCCGCCTACTCTTCCGGTGGTGGGACTGTCTCCATGGTGATGGCAAAGGAGCCTTAGTCCCGCCCACCTGGCCTTGACTTCACCTAGCTGGCCTGCTGACCCTCACTCAGACCTCTGTGTTGATAAAAATTAATGTCGGCCAGTGCCCAGGTGTCAGCATCTGGGATAAAGGATTCCGGACCTTGCCTGGGGCAGAAGGCAGCCTAGGTCAGCTGGTACCTGGAAGTCTAGTGACTCGTGACACTGCTGCCAGTGACAGACAAATGGTGACTCCCACACTCACATATCCTCTGGTGGCAGAATGACAGTGATGGGTGGAGAAACATCGCTCCGGAGCACTCGCGCAATGGGGCACCGGCCAAAGGCCAGGGCCAGTAGTGGACGTCACGGAGCTGAATGGCGAGCCAGTGAAGGGCCCAAGGATTCCTCTTGTATGTGGGAAACATGTCATCCGGTCCCCACGTCCATAAACCACTGGATTGCTGGGGCCCGGGATGCCAGGATTTCGGCCTTGCCTTCGCAGCCCGGCCACAGAGGCAGCCTTCCACCGGAGGCGGGGATATGTAGACAGCAAAAATGTGGAAAATGGCAGTGTCTCCTCGATTTCTCTGGCATCGGCCTTTTTGAGCGGCATGCTTTTTTCCTAGTAGGATGAGGCACCGACGGAGAAAGGCAGGATTATGTGTGCAGGAAAGGTATGTGCTGAGAAGGTGACAAGGTTGAGACCAGGTTGGGATCTTTAGTCCCAGGAAGGGCCCCTGGCAGGTGTGGGTCAATGTTCTGTGCCCATCCCACTTGGCGTGGGGAGGTTTACACCATACAAAGCAGCAGCGGAATTATTCTTCCCCCAGAGGTTGCATGTGCCCACAAGCGCCACCTGGCCAGGGTCCGCCCCTGCCGTATTGCCCATGTCGATCAACAGAAGCTGAGAGCTTCCAGAGAGACTAACTGCTATTCTCTAGCCACGGGGAAGCAGTACAATACTATCTCTCTATG
>NW_026975453.1:0-54738 GCF_030014295.1 Loxodonta africana | reverse complement strand
CATAGAGAGATAGTATTGGACATGTAGACAGCCAAAATTTGGAAAATGGCAGTGTTTCCTCGATTTCCCTGGCATCGGCCTTTTTGAGCGGCTTGCTTTTTTTCCTGGTAGGATAGGGCCCTGCCGGAGAAAGGCAGGATTACGTGTGCAGGAAAGGTGTGTGCTGAGAGGGTGACGACGTTGAGACCATGTGGGATCTTTAGTCCCAGGAGAGGCCCCTGGAGGGTGTGGTCAGTGTTCTCTACCCATCCCACTTGGCGGGGGGAGGTTTTCACCATACAAAGCAGCAGCGGAATTATTCGTCGCCGAGGGGTTGCATCTGCCCACAAGCTCCACCTGGCCAGGGTCCGCCCCTACTGTATTGTCCATGTCAGTCAACAGAGCTAAGACCTTCCAGAGAGACTACCTGCTCTTCTCTACCCACGGGGAAGCACTACAGCCAGAAGCCTCCCCCCGTTTCATGTCTAGGCTCTCTCTCAGGCCCCTCATACTTGTGATGTGTCTCAGGGGCAGAAGGAAGAGATTTCTCCGAATGAACACATACACAGAGGGGCCATAGATGCAGAGGAAGGGCGCCTTGCCTACTGATATCCTAGCGTAAGTGGGAAAAGTGGAACCTGCCTGCCGCCCAGTGTGTGGAACGTGTCCACATCAGGGGCTGCCTACTGTGAGGTGATTCCCTGGGTGCCCTGGATTTTGTGGCCCAAAAGAGAGGGGCCGTCGTGTGTCCATGGGTAAAATGGAGGGCACTGCGGAAGTGGCCGCTTAGGCTGGACCTCTCCTATTGGCTGGGTGTTTGTGACCCTCCCCGTCAGAAGTTCCGGCCAGCCTTGCGGTGGCTGTCTCCATGGTGATTGGGAAAGAAGCCTTAGGCCCCGCACTCAGCCTTCACCTGGCCTACCTGGCCTCTTTAGCCTCATCTAGACCGCTGTGTGGATGAAAGAATGAATGTCGGCCAATGACCACATGTTCTCGTTGCCTTTGAAGGATTAGGCTCCTTGCCTGGGCAGAAGACAGCCAAGGTCAGCCTGAGCCTAGACACCTGGTGACCTGTGACACTGCAGGCAGTGAGAGATGTTGATTTTCATGCTCATGTATCCGCAGGTGGCGGATTCAGAGTGGTCGGAGAAGAAGTGTAACTCGGGATGACACACACACGAGGGCACGGGCCAAAGGTCAGGGAAAATAGCTGAGGTCGTGGAGCTCTAGCGGAGCCAGTGTAGGGCCCCAGGCCTCCCTCCTGTACGTGGCAAAGAGGTGATCCATATGCCGCCATGCGCAGACTCTGGACTGCTGGGGCCCTGGACGCCGGATTGCGGCCTTGTCTTCGGAGAAGTGACACACATGCACTGTGCCAGCGGAGGCTGTGGCCCAGCAGAGGGCAAACTCTTGAAAATGGAGGCTTCAGTTGACTTTGCCTGTGCTCTCCTTTGGCTGAGTGCCATCGTGTGTTTCCTAGCAGGAGAAGGCATTCGTGGAGAGAGGCGGATTCCACGTGTGCAGGCAAAGTGTGTGCTGAGATGATGAGTGGCTGGAGACCAGGGTGGACTCTTCAGACCCAGGATAGACCTCTGGCAGGTATGTGTCAATGTTTTCTGCCCATGGCACTCAGCCGGTATTTGCATAGAATGTTCTCCGGGGAATTAGTAGTCTCCGGAGAGGCTGCTGCATGTCAGCAAGCTTCACCTGGCCAGGTCCGCCCGTGATGTGGCTCCCCAATCAATGGCTACTCTCTAGACCTTCCAGATAGACTAGCAGATCTTCTCTGCCCATGGGCAACCAGTAGAGCCAGAGGCCTTCCCCCTTTGCTCTTTGGTCTCTAGGCCCTCTGTCAGGCACTCCAAGGTGTGAAGTGACAAGGGGGAGAAGGAAGAGATTTCAGAGAACGAACACATCCAGAGAGAGACAGAGAGAGGCAAGAGATGCTGAGTGGGGATGCCTTGCGTAGTGATATCCTGAGGAAAGTGGGAAAGAGGTACCTGGCCTGCTGTGCCAATGCCCTGAAGCAGTCCGCACCAGGGGCTCCCTTGTGCCTGCGTAGCCTTTCCCAGGGTGTGCTCAAATCCTGTGGCCACTAGGTGTCATAGGTCACAATGGAGGGCCCTGTGTCATCTGCCTGGCGGGCCGGATCTCTGCCATTGGCTCAAGTCTTGTCAGCAGGCCCATCACAAGCTCCGCCCACTCTTGCGGTGGGGGGACTGTCTCTATGGTGATGGCAAAGGAGCCTCAGCCCCGCCCACCTGGCCTTGACCTCACCTACCTGGCCCGCTGACCCTCACTCAGACCTGTGTGTTGCTCCAAATGAATGTCCGCCAGTGCCCGGGTGTCAGCATCTGGATAAAGGATTGGGGACCTTGCCTGGGGCAGATGGCAGCCTAGGTCAGCGGGTACCTGGAAGTCTACTGCCTTGTGACACTGCTGCCAGTGACACATGGTGACTCCCACACTCACACATCCCCTGGTGGCAGAATGATAGTGATGGGTGGAGAAACATCGCTCCGGAGCACACGTTCCGTGGGGCACCAGCCAAAGCAAAGGCCAGGGCCGGTAGTGGACGTCGTGGAGCTGAATGGCGAGCCAGTGAAGGGCCCAAGGATCCCTCCTGTATGTGGCGAACAGGTCATCCGTGTCCCCCCCGTCCATAAACCATGGACTGCTGGGGCCCAGGCTGCCAGGATTTCGGCCTTGCCTTCGGAGCCCGGCCACATACGCGGCTTGCAGCGGAGGCGGGGACATGTAGACAGCCAAAATTTGGAAAATGGCAGTGTTTCCTCGATTTCCCTGGCATCGGCCTTTTTGAGCGGCTTGCTTTTTTCCTGGTAGGATAGGGCCCTGCCGGAGAAAGGCAGGATTACGTGTGCAGGAAAGGTGTGTGCTGAGAGGGTGACGACGTTGAGACCATGTTGGGATCTTTAGTCCCAGGAGAGGCCCCTGGAGGGTGTGGGTCAGTGTTCTCTACCCATCCCACTTGGCGGGGGGAGGTTTTCACCATACAAAGCGGCAGCGGAATTATTCGTCGCCGGAGGGGTTGCATCTGCCCACAAGCTCCACCTGGCCAGGGTCCGCCCCTACTGTATTGTCCATGTCAGTCAACAGAAGCTAAGACCTTCCAGAGAGACTACCTGCTCTTCTCTACCCACGGGGAAGCACTACAGCCAGAAGCCTCCCCCGTTTCATGTCTAGGCTCTCTCTCAGGCCCCTCATACTTGTGATGTGTCTCAGGGGCAGAAGGAAGAGATTTCTCCGAATGAACACATACACAGAGGGGCCATAGATGCAGAGGAAGGGCGCCTTGCCTACTGATATCCTAGCGTAAGTGGAAAAGTGGAACCTGCCTGCCGGCCCAGTGTGTGGAACGTGTCCACATCAGGGGCTGCCTACTGTGAGGTGATTCCCTGGGTGCCCTGGATTTTGTGGCCCAAAAGAGAAGGGGCCGTCGTGTGTCCATGGGTAAAATGGAGGGCACTGCGGAAGTGGCCGCTTAGGCTGGACCTCTCCTATTGGCTGGGTGTTTGTGACCCGTCCCCGTCAGAAGTTCCGGCCAGCCTTGCGGTGGCTGTCTCCATGGTGATTGGGAAAGAAGCCTTAGGACCCGCACTCAGCCTTCACCTGGCCTACCTGGCCTCTTTAGCCTCATCTAGACCGCTGTGTGGATGAAAGAATGAATGTCGGCCAATGACCACATGTTCTCGTTGCCTTTGAAGGATTAGGCTCCTTGCCTGGGCAGAAGACAGCCAAGGTCAGCCTGAGCCTAGACACCTGGTGACCTGTGACACTGCAGGCAGTGAGAGATGTTGATTTTCATGCTCATGTATCCGCAGGTGGCGGATTCAGAGTGGTCGGAGAAGAAGTGTAACTCGGGATGACACACACACGAGGGCACGGGCCAAAGGTCAGGGAAAATAGCTGAGGTCGTGGAGCTCTAGCGGAGCCAGTGTAGGGCCCAGGCCTCCCTCCTGTACGTGGCAAAGAGGTGATCCATATGCCGCCATGCGCAGACTCTGGACTGCTGGGGCCCTGGACGCCCGGATTGCGGCCTTGTCTTCGGAGAAGTGACACACATGCACTGTGCCAGCGGAGGCTGTGGCCCAGCAGAGGGCAAACTCTTGAAAATGGAGGCTTCAGTTGACTTTGCCTGTGCTCTCCTTTGGCTGAGTGCCATCGTGTGTTTCCTAGCAGGAGAAGGCATTCGTGGAGAGAGGCGGATTCCACGTGTGCAGGCAAAGTGTGTGCTGAGATGATGAGTGGCTGGAGACCAGGGTGGACTCTTCAGACCCAGGATAGACCTCTGGCAGGTATGTGTCAATGTTTTCTGCCCATGGCACTCAGCCGGGTATTTGCATAGAATGTTCTCCGGGGAATTAGTAGTCTCCGGAGAGGCTGCTGCATGTCAGCAAGCTTCACCTGGCCAGGTCCGCCCGTGATGTGGCTCCCCAATCAATGGCTACTCTCTAGACCTTCCAGATAGACTAGCAGATCTTCTCTGCCCATGGGCAACCAGTAGAGCCAGAGGCCTTCCCCCTTTGCTCTTTGGTCTCTAGGCCCTCTGTCAGGCACTCCAAGGTGTGAAGTGACAAGGGGGAGAAGGAAGAGATTTCAGAGAACGAACACATCCAGAGAGAGACAGAGAGAGGCAAGAGATGCTGAGTGGGGATGCCTTGCGTAGTGATATCCTGAGGAAAGTGGGAAAGAGGTACCTGGCCTGCTGTGCCAATGCCCTGAAGCAGTCCGCACCAGGGGCTCCCTTGTGCCTGCGTAGCCTTTCCCAGGGTGTGCTCAAATCCTGTGGCCACTAGGTGTCATAGGTCACAATGGAGGGCCCTGTGTCATCTGCCTGGCGGGCCGGATCTCTGCCATTGGCTCAAGTCTTGTCAGCAGGCCCATCACAAGCTCCGCCCACTCTTGCGGTGGGGGGACTGTCTCTATGGTGATGGCAAAGGAGCCTCAGCCCCGCCCACCTGGCCTTGACCTCACCTACCTGGCCCGCTGACCCTCACTCAGACCTGTGTGTTGCTCCAAATGAATGTCCGCCAGTGCCCGGGTGTCAGCATCTGGGATAAAGGATTGGGGACCTTGCCTGGGGCAGATGGCAGCCTAGGTCAGCGGGTACCTGGAAGTCTACTGCCTTGTGACACTGCTGCCAGTGACACATGGTGACTCCCACACTCACACATCCCCTGGTGGCAGAATGATAGTGATGGGTGGAGAAACATCGCTCCGGAGCACACGTTCCGTGGGGCACCAGCCAAAGCAAAGGCCAGGGCCGGTAGTGGACGTCGTGGAGCTGAATGGCGAGCCAGTGAAGGGCCCAAGGATCCCTCCTGTATGTGGCGAACAGGTCATCCGTGTCCCCCCGTCCATAAACCATGGGACTGCTGGGGCCCAGGCTGCCAGGATTTCGGCCTTGCCTTCGGAGCCCGGCCACATACGCGGCCTTGCAGCGGAGGCGGGGACATGTAGAGAGCCAAAATTTGGAAAATGGCAGTGTTTCCTCGATTTCCCTGGCATCGGCCTTTTTGAGCGGCTTGCTTTTTTTCCTGGTAGGATAGGGCCCTGCCGGAGAAAGGCAGGATTACGTGTGCAGGAAAGGTGTGTGCTGAGAGGGTGATGACGTTGAGACCATGTTGGGATCTTTAGTCCCAGGAGAGGCCCCTGGAGGGTGTGGGTCAGTGTTCTCTACCCATCCCACTTGGCGGGGGGAGGTTTTCACCATACAAAGCGGCAGCGGAATTATTCGTCGCCGGAGGGGTTGCATCTGCCCACAAGCTCCACCTGGCCAGGGTCCGCCCCTACTGTATTGTCCATGTCAGTCAACAGAAGCTAAGACCTTCCAGAGAGACTACCTGCTCTTCTCTACCCACGGGGAAGCACTACAGCCAGAAGCCTCCCCCGTTTCATGTCTAGGCTCTCTCTCAGGCCCCTCATACTTGTGATGTGTCTCAGGGGCAGAAGGAAGAGATTTCTCCGAATGAACACATACACAGAGGGGCCATAGATGCAGAGGAAGGGCGCCTTGCCTACTGATATCCTAGCGTAAGTGGAAAAGTGGAACCTGCCTGCCGGCCCAGTGTGTGGAACGTGTCCGCATCAGGGGCTGCCTACTGTGAGGTGATTCCCTGGGTGCCCTGGATTTTGTGGCCCAAAAGAGAAGGGGCCGTCGTGTGTCCATGGGTAAAATGGAGGGCACTGCGGAAGTGGCCGCTTAGGCTGGACCTCTCCCATTGGCTCGGTGTTTGTGACCCGTCCCCGTCAGAAGTTCCGGCCAGCCTTGCGGTGGCTGTCTCCATGGTGATTGGGAAAGAAGCCTTAGGCCCCGCACTCAGCCTTCACCTGGCCTACCTGGCCTCTTTAGCCTCATCTAGACCGCTGTGTGGATGAAAGAATGAATGTCGGCCAATGACCACATGTCCTCGTTGCCTTTGAAGGATTAGGCTCCTTGCCTGGGCAGAAGACAGCCAAGGTCAGCCTGAGCCTAGACACTGGTGACCTGTGACACTGCAGGCAGTGAGAGATGTTGATTTTCATGCTCATGTATCCGCAGGTGGCGGATTCAGAGTGGTCGGAGAAGAAGTGTAACTCGGGATGACACACACACGAGGGCACGGGCCAAAGGTCAGGGAAAATAGCTGAGGTCGTGGAGCTCTAGCGGAGCCAGTGTAGGGCCCAGGCCTCCCTCCTGTACGTGGCAAAGAGGTGATCCATATGCCGCCATGCGCAGACTCTGGACTGCTGTGGCCCTGGACGCCCGGATTGCGGCCTTGTCTTCGGAGAAGTGACACACATGCACTGTGCCAGCGGAGGCTGTGGCCCAGCAGAGGGCAAACTCTTGAAAATGGAGGCTTCAGTTGACTTTGCCTGTGCTCTCCTTTGGCTGAGTGCCATCGTGTGTTTCCTAGCAGGAGAAGGCATTCGTGGAGAGAGGCGGATTCCACGTGTGCAGGCAAAGTGTGTGCTGAGATGATGAGTGGCTGGAGACCAGGGTGGACTCTTCAGACCCAGGATAGACCTCTGGCAGGTATGTGTCAATGTTTTCTGCCCATGGCACTCAGCCGGGTATTTGCATAGAATGTTCTCCGGGGAATTAGTAGTCTCCGGAGAGGCTGCTGCATGTCAGCAAGCTTCACCTGGCCAGGTCCGCCCATGATGTGGCTCCCCAATCAATGGCTACTCTCTAGACCTTCCAGATAGACTAGCAGATCTTCTCTGCCCATGGGCAACCAGTAGAGCCAGAGGCCTTCCCCCTTTGCTCTTTGGTCTCTAGGCCCTCTGTCAGGCACTCCAAGGTGTGAAGTGACAAGGGGGAGAAGGAAGAGATTTGAGAGAACGAACACATCCAGAGAGAGACAGAGAGAGGCAAGAGATGCTGAGTGGGGATGCCTTGCGTAGTGATATCCTGAGGAAAGTGGGAAAGAGGTACCTGGCCTGCTGTGCCAATGCCCTGAAGCAGTCCGCACCAGGGGCTCCCTTGTGCCTGCGTAGCCTTTCCCAGGGTGTGCTCAAATCCTGTGGCCACTAGGTGTCATAGGTCACAATGGAGGGCCCTGTGTCATCTGCCTGGCGGGCCGGATCTCTGCCATTGGCTCAAGTCTTGTCAGCAGGCCCATCACAAGCTCCGCCCACTCTTGCGGTGGGGGGACTGTCTCTATGGTGATGGCAAAGGAGCCTCAGCCCCGCCCACCTGGCCTTGACCTCACCTACCTGGCCCGCTGACCCTCACTCAGACCTGTGTGTTGCTCCAAATGAATGTCCGCCAGTGCCCGGGTGTCAGCATCTGGGATAAAGGATTGGGGACCTTGCCTGGGGCAGATGGCAGCCTAGGTCAGCGGGTACCTGGAAGTCTACTGCCTTGTGACACTGCTGCCAGTGACAAATGGTGACTCCCACACTCACACATCCCCTGGTGGCAGAATGATAGTGATGGGTGGAGAAACATCGCTCCGGAGCACACGTTCCGTGGGGCACCAGCCAAAGCAAAGGCCAGGGCCGGTAGTGGACGTCGTGGAGCTGAATGGCGAGCCAGTGAAGGGCCCAAGGATCCCTCCTGTATGTGGCGAACAGGTCATCCGTGTCCCCCCGTCCATAAAGCATGGGACTGCTGGGGCCCAGGCTGCCAGGATTTCGGCCTTGCCTTCGGAGCCCGGCCACATACGCGGCCTTGCAGCGGAGGCGGGGACATGTAGACAGCCAAAATTTGGAAAATGGCAGTGTTTCCTCGATTTCCCTGGCATCGGCCTTTTTGAGCGGCTTGCTTTTTTTCCTGGTAGGATAGGGCCCTGCCGGAGAAAGGCAGGATTACGTGTGTAGGAAAGGTGTGTGCTGAGAGGGTGACGACGTTGAGACCATGTTGGGATCTTTAGTCCCAGGAGAGGCCCCTGGAGGGTGTGGGTCAGTGTTCTCTACCCATCCCACTTGGCGGGGGGAGGTTTTCACCATACAAAGCGGCAGCGGAATTATTCGTCGCCGGAGGGGTTGCATCTGCCCACAAGCTCCACCTGGCCAGGGTCCGCCCCTACTGTATTGTCCATGTCAGTCAACAGAAGCTAAGACCTTCCAGAGAGACTACCTGCTCTTCTCTACCCACGGGGAAGCACTACAGCCAGAAGCCTCCCCCGTTTCATGTCTAGGCTCTCGCTCAGGCCCCTCATACTTGTGATGTGTCTCAGGGGCAGAAGGAAGAGATTTCTCCGAATGAACACATACACAGAGGGGCCATAGATGCAGAGGAAGGGCGCCTTGCCTACTGATATCCTAGCGTAAGTGGAAAAGTGGAACCTGCCTGCCGGCCCAGTGTGTGGAACGTGTCCACATCAGGGGCTGCCTACTGTGAGGTGATTCCCTGGGTGCCCTGGATTTTGTGGCCCAAAAGAGAAGGGGCCGTCGTGTGTCCACGGGTAAAATGGAGGGCACTGCGGAAGTGGCCGCTTAGGCTGGACCTCTCCCATTGGCTCGGTGTTTGTGACCCGTCCCCGTCAGAAGTTCCGGCCAGCCTTGCGGTGGCTGTCTCCATGGTGATTGGGAAAGAAGCCTTAGGCCCCGCACTCAGCCTTCACCTGGCCTACCTGGCCTCTTTAGCCTCATCTAGACCGCTGTGTGGATGAAAGAATGAATGTCGGCCAATGACCACATGTCCTCGTTGCCTTTGAAGGATTAGGCTCCTTGCCTGGGCAGAAGACAGCCAAGGTCAGCCTGAGCCTAGACACCTGGTGACCTGTGACACTGCAGGCAGTGAGAGATGTTGATTTTCATGCTCATGTATCCGCAGGTGGCGGATTCAGAGTGGTCGGAGAAGAAGTGTAACTAGGGATGACACACACACGAGGGCACGGGCCAAAGGTCAGGGAAAATAGCTGAGGTCGTGGAGCTCTAGCGGAGCCAGTGTAGGGCCCAGGCCTCCCTCCTGTACGTGGCAAAGAGGTGATCCATATGCCGCCATGCGCAGACTCTGGACTGCTGGGGCCCTGGACGCCCGGATTGCGGCCTTGTCTTCGGAGAAGTGACACACATGCACTGTGCCAGCGGAGGCTGTGGCCCAGCAGAGGGCAAACTCTTGAAAATGGAGGCTTCAGTTGACTTTGCCTGTGCTCTCCTTTGGCTGAGTGCCATCGTGTGTTTCCTAGCAGGAGAAGGCATTCGTGGAGAGAGGCGGATTCCACGTGTGCAGGCAAAGTGTGTGCTGAGATGATGAGTGGCTGGAGACCAGGGTGGACTCTTCAGACCCAGGATAGACCTCTGGCAGGTATGTGTCAATGTTTTCTGCCCATGGCACTCAGCCGGGTATTTGCATAGAATGTTCTCCGGGGAATTAGTAGTCTCCGGAGAGGCTGCTGCATGTCAGCAAGCTTCACCTGGCCAGGTCCGCCCGTGATGTGGCTCCCCAATCAATGGCTACTCTCTAGACCTTCCAGATAGACTAGCAGATCTTCTCTGCCCATGGGCAACCAGTAGAGCCAGAGGCCTTCCCCCTTTGCTCTTTGGTCTCTAGGCCCTCTGTCAGGCACTCCAAGGTGTGAAGTGACAAGGGGGAGAAGGAAGAGATTTCAGAGAACGAACACATCCAGAGAGAGACAGAGAGAGGCAAGAGATGCTGAGTGGGGATGCCTTGCGTAGTGATATCCTGAGGAAAGTGGGAAAGAGGTACCTGGCCTGCTGTGCCAATGCCCTGAAGCAGTCCGCACCAGGGGCTCCCTTGTGCCTGCGTAGCCTTTCCCAGGGTGTGCTCAAATCCTGTGGCCACTAGGTGTCATAGGTCACAATGGAGGGCCCTGTGTCATCTGCCTGGCAGGCCGGATCTCTGCCATTGGCTCAAGTCTTGTCAGCAGGCCCATCACAAGCTCCGCCCACTCTTGCGGTGGGGGGACTGTCTCTATGGTGATGGCAAAGGAGCCTCAGCCCCGCCCACCTGGCCTTGACCTCACCTACCTGGCCCGCTGACCCTCACTCAGACCTGTGTGTTGCTCCAAATGAATGTCCGCCAGTGCCCGGGTGTCAGCATCTGGGATAAAGGATTGGGGACCTTGCCTGGGGCAGATGGCAGCCTAGGTCAGCGGGTACCTGGAAGTCTACTGCCTTGTGACACTGCTGCCAGTGACACATGGTGACTCCCACACTCACACATCCCCTGGTGGCAGAATGATAGTGATGGGTGGAGAAACATCGCTCCGGAGCACACGTTCCGTGGGGCACCAGCCAAAGCAAAGGCCAGGGCCGGTAGTGGACGTCGTGGAGCTGAATGGCGAGCCAGTGAAGGGCCCAAGGATCCCTCCTGTATGTGGCGAACAGGTCATCCGTGTCCCCCTGTCCATAAACCATGGGACTGCTGGGGCCCAGGCTGCCAGGATTTCGGCCTTGCCTTCGGAGCCCGGCCACATACGCGGCCTTGCAGCGGAGGCGGGGACAGGTAGACAGCCAAAATTTGGAAAATGGCAGTGTTTCCTCGATTTCCCTGGCATCGGCCTTTTTGAGCGGCTTGCTTTTTTTCCTGGTAGGATAGGGCCCTGCCGGAGAAAGGCAGGATTACGTGTGCGGGAAAGGTGTGTGCTGAGAGGGTGACGACGTTGAGACCATGTTGGGATCTTTAGTCCCAGGAGAGGCCCCTGGAGGGTGTGGGTCAGTGTTCTCTACCCATCCCACTTGGCGGGGGGAGGTTTTCACTATACAAAGCAGCAGCGGAATTATTCGTCGCCGGAGGGGTTGCATCTGCCCACAAGCTCCACCTGGCCAGGGTCCGCCCCTACTGTATTGTCCATGTCAGTCAACAGAAGCTAAGACCTTCCAGAGAGACTACCTGCTCTTCTCTACCCACGGGGAAGCACTACAGCCAGAAGCCTCCCCCGTTTCATGTCTAGGCTCTCTCTCAGGCCCCTCATACTTGTGATGTGTCTCAGGGGCAGAAGGAAGAGATTTCTCCGAATGAACACATACACAGAGGGGCCATAGATGCAGAGGAAGGGCGCCTTGCCTACTGATATCCTAGCGTAAGTGGAAAAGTGGAACCTGCCTGCCGGCCCAGTGTGTGGAACGTGTCCACATCAGGGGCTGCCTACTGTGAGGTGATTCCCTGGGTGCCCTGGATTTTGTGGCCCAAAAGAGAAGGGGCCGTCGTGTGTCCATGGGTAAAATGGAGGGCACTGCGGAAGTGGCAGCTTAGGCTGGACCTCTCCTATTGGCTGGGTGTTTGTGACCCGTCCCCGTCAGAAGTTCCGGCCAGCCTTGCGGTGGCTGTCTCCATGGTGATTGGGAAAGAAGCCTTAGGCCCCGCACTCAGCCTTCACCTGGCCTACCTGGCCTCTTTAGCCTCATCTAGACCGCTGTGTGGATGAAAGAATGAATGTCGGCCAATGACCACATGTCCTCGTTGCCTTTGAAGGATTAGGCTCCTTGCCTGGGCAGAAGACAGCCAAGGTCAGCCTGAGCCTAGACACCTGGTGACCTGTGACACTGCAGGCAGTGAGAGATGTTGATTTTCATGCTCATGTATCCGCAGGTGGCGGATTCAGAGTGGTCGGAGAAGAAGTGTAACTCGGGATGACACACACACGAGGGCACGGGCCAAAGGTCAGGGAAAATAGCTGAGGTCGTGGAGCTCTAGCGGAGCCAGTGTAGGGCCCAGGCCTCCCTCCTGTACGTGGCAAAGAGGTGATCCATATGCCGCCATGCGCAGACTCTGGACTGCTGGGGCCCTGGACGCCCGGATTGCGGCCTTGTCTTCGGAGAAGTGACACACATGCACTGTGCCAGCGGAGGCTGTGGCCCAGCAGAGGGCAAACTCTTGAAAATGGAGGCTTCAGTTGACTTTGCCTGTGCTCTCCTTTGGCTGAGTGCCATCGTGTGTTTCCTAGCAGGAGAAGGCATTCGTGGAGAGAGGCGGATTCCACGTGTGCAGGCAAAGTGTGTGCTGAGATGATGAGTGGCTGGAGACCAGGGTGGACTCTTCAGACCCAGGATAGACCTCTGGCAGGTATGTGTCAATGTTTTCTGCCCATGGCACTCAGCCGGGTATTTGCATAGAATGTTCTCCGGGGAATTAGTAGTCTCCGGAGAGGCTGCTGCATGTCAGCAAGCTTCACCTGGCCAGGTCCGCCCGTGATGTGGCTCCCCAATCAATGGCTACTCTCTAGACCTTCCAGATAGACTAGCAGATCTTCTCTGCCCATGGGCAACCAGTAGAGCCAGAGGCCTTCCCCCTTTGCTCTTTGGTCTCTAGGCCCTCTGTCAGGCACTCCAAGGTGTGAAGTGACAAGGGGGAGAAGGAAGAGATTTCAGAGAACGAACACATCCAGAGAGAGACAGAGAGAGGCAAGAGATGCTGAGTGGGGATGCCTTGCGTAGTGATATCCTGAGGAAAGTGGGAAAGAGGTACCTGGCCTGCTGTGCCAATGCCCTGAATCAGTCCGCACCAGGGGCTCCCTTGTGCCTGCGTAGCCTTTCCCAGGGTGTGCTCAAATCCTGTGGCCACTAGGTGTCATAGGTCACAATGGAGGGCCCTGTGTCATCTGCCTGGCGGGCCGGATCTCTGCCATTGGCTCAAGTCTTGTCAGCAGGCCCATCACAAGCTCCGCCCACTCTTGCGGTGGGGGGACTGTCTCTATGGTGATGGCAAAGGAGCCTCAGCCCCGCCCACCTGGCCTTGACCTCACCTACCTGGCCCGCTGACCCTCACTCAGACCTGTGTGTTGCTCCAAATGAATGTTCGCCAGTGCCCGGGTGTCAGCATCTGGGATAAAGGATTGGGTACCTTGCCTGGGGCAGAAGGCAGCCTAGGTCAGCGGGTACCTGGAAGTCTACTGCCTTGTGACACTGCTGCCAGTGACAAATGGTGACTCCCACACTCACACATCCCCTGGTGGCAGAATGATAGTGATGGGTGGAGAAACATCGCTCCGGAGCACACGTTCCGTGGGGCACCAGCCAAAGCAAAGGCCAGGGCCGGTAGTGGACGTCGTGGAGCTGAATGGCGAGCCAGTGAAGGGCCCAAGGATCCCTCCTGTATGTGGCGAACAGGTCATCCGTGTCCCCCCGTCCATAAAGCATGGGACTGCTGGGGCCCAGGCTGCCAGGATTTCGGCCTTGCCTTCGGAGCCCGGCCACATACGCGGCCTTGCAGCGGAGGCGGGGACATGTAGAGAGCCAAAATTTGGAAAATGGCAGTGTTTCCTCGATTTCCCTGGCATCGGCCTTTTTGAGCGGCTTGCTTTTTTTCCTGGTAGGATAGGGCCCTGCCGGAGAAAGGCAGGATTACGTGTGCAGGAAAGGTGTGTGCTGAGAGGGTGACGACGTTGAGACCATGTTGGGATCTTTAGTCCCAGGAGAGGCCCCTGGAGGGTGTGGGTCAGTGTTCTCTACCCATCCCACTTGGCGGGGGGAGGTTTTCACCATACAAAGCGGCAGCGGAATTATTCGTCGCCGGAGGGGTTGCATCTGCCCACAAGCTCCACCTGGCCAGGGTCCGCCCCTACTGTATTGTCCATGTCAGTCAACAGAAGCTAAGACCTTCCAGAGAGACTACCTGCTCTTCTCTACCCACGGGGAAGCACTACAGCCAGAAGCCTCCCCCGTTTCATGTCTAGGCTCTCTCTCAGGCCCCTCATACTTGTGATGTGTGTCAGGGGCAGAAGGAAGAGATTTCTCCGAATGAACACATACACAGAGGGGCCATAGATGCAGAGGAAGGGCGCCTTGCCTACTGATATCCTAGCGGAAGTGGAAAAGTGGAACCTGCCTGCTGGCCCAGTGTGTGGAACGTGTCCACATCAGGGGCTGCCTACTGTGAGGTGATTCCCTGGGTGCCCTGGATTTTGTGGCCCAAAAGAGAAGGGGCCATCGTGTGTCCATGGGTAAAATGGAGGGCACTGCGGAAGTGGCCGCTTAGGCTGGACCTCTCCTATTGGCTCGGTGTTTGTGACCCGTCCCCGTCAGAAGTTCCAGCCAGCCTTGCGGTGGCTTTCTCCATGGTGATTGGGAAAGAAGCCTTAGGCCCCGCACTCAGCCTTCACCTGGCCTACCTGGCCTCTTTAGCCTCATCTAGACCGCTGTGTGGATGAAAGAATGAATGTCGGCCAATGACCACATGTCCTCGTTGCCTTTGAAGGATTAGGCTCCTTGCCTGGGCAGAAGACAGCCAAGGTCAGCCTGAGCCTAGACACCTGGTGACCTGTGACACTGCAGGCAGTGAGAGATGTTGATTTTCATGCTCATGTATCCGCAGGTGGCGGATTCAGAGTGGTCGGAGAAGAAGTGTAACTCGGGATGACACACACACGAGGGCACGGGCCAAAGGTCAGGGAAAATAGCTGAGGTCGTGGAGCTCTAGCGGAGCCAGTGTAGGGCCCAGGCCTCCCTCCTGTACGTGGCAAAGAGGTGATCCATATGCCGCCATGCGCAGACTCTGGACTGCTGGGGCCCTGGACGCCCGGATTGCGGCCTTGTCTTTGGAGAAGTGACACACATGCACTGTGCCAGCGGATGCTGTGGCCCAGCAGAGGGCAAACTCTTGAAAATGGAGGCTTCAGTTGACTTTGCCTGTGCTCTCCTTTGGCTGAGTGCCATCGTGTGTTTCCTAGCAGGAGAAGGCATTCGTGGAGAGAGGCGGATTCCACGTGTGCAGGCAAAGTGTGTGCTGAGATGATGAGTGGCTGGAGACCAGGGTGGACTCTTCAGACCCAGGATAGACCTCTGGCAGGTATGTGTCAATGTTTTCTGCCCAAGGCACTCAGCCGGGTATTTGCATAGAATGTTCTCCGCGGAATTAGTAGTCTCCGGAGAGGCTGCTGCATGTCAGCAAGCTTCACCTGGCCAGGTCCGCCCGTGATGTGGCTCCCCAGTCAATGGCTACTCTCTAGACCTTCCAGATAGACTAGCAGATCTTCTCTGCCCATGGGCAACCAGTAGAGCCAGAGGCCTTCCCCCTTTGCTCTTTGGTCTCTAGGCCCTCTGTCAGGCACTCCTAGGTGTGAAGTGACAAGGGGGAGAAGGAAGAGATTTGAGAGAACGAACACATCCAGAGAGAGACAGAGAGAGGCAAGAGATGCTGAGTGGGGATGCCTTGCGTAGTGATATCCTGAGGAAAGTGGGAAAGAGGTACCTGGCCTGCTGTGCCAATGCCCTGAAGCAGTCCGCACCAGGGGCTCCCTTGTGCCTGCGTAGCCTTTCCCAGGGTGTGCTCAAATCCTGTGGCCACTAGGTGTCATAGGTCACAATGGAGGGCCCTGTGTCATCTGCCTGGCGGGCCGGATCTCTGCCATTGGCTCAAGTCTTGTCAGCAGGCCCATCACAAGCTCCGCCCACTCTTGCGGTGGGGGGACTGTCTCTATGGTGATGGCAAAGGAGCCTCAGCCCCGCCCACCTGGCCTTGACTTCGCCTACCTGGCCCGCTGGCCCTCACTCAGACCTGTGTGTTGCTCCAAATGAATGTCCACCAGTGCCCGGGTGTCAGCATCTGGGATAAAGGATTGTTGACATTGCCTGGGGCAGAAGGCAGCCTAGGTCAGCGGGTACCTGGAAGTCTACTGCCTTGTGACACTGCTGCCAGTGACAAATGGTGACTCCCACACTCACACATCCCCTGGTGGCAGAATGATAGTGATGGGTGGAGAAACATCGCTCCGGAGCACACGTTCCGTGGGGCACCAGCCAAAGCAAAGGCCAGGGCCGGTAGTGGACGTCGTGGAGCTGAATGGCGAGCCAGTGAAGGGCCCAAGGATCCCTCCTGTATGTGGCGAACAGGTCATCCGTGTCCCCCCGTCCATAAAGCATGGGACTGCTGGGGCCCAGGCTGCCAGGATTTCGGCCTTGCCTTCGGAGCCCGGCCACATACGCGGCCTTGCAGCGGAGGCGGGGACATGTAGACAGCCAAAATTTGGAAAATGGCAGTGTTTCCTCGATTTCCCTGGCATCGGCCTTTTTGAACGGCTTGCTTTTTTTCCTGGTAGGATAGGGCCCTGCCGGAGAAAGGCAGGATTACGTGTGCGGGAAAGGTGTGTGCTGAGAGGGTGACGACGTTGAGACCATGTTGGGATCTTTAGTCCCAGGAGAGGCCCCTGGAGGGTGTGGGTCAGTGTTCTCTACCCATCCCACTTGGCGGGGGGAGGTTTTCACCATACAAAGCAGCAGCGGAATTATTCATCGCCGGAGGGGTTGCATCTGCCCACAAGCTCCACCTGGCCAGGGTCCGCCCCTACTGTATTGTCCATGTCAGTCAACAGAAGCTAAGACCTTCCAGAGAGACTACCTGCTCTTCTCTACCCACGGGGAAGCACTACAGCCAGAAGCCTCCCCCGTTTCATGTCTAGGCTCTCTCTCAGGCCCCTCATACTTGTGATGTGTCTCAGGGGCAGAAGGAAGAGATTTCTCCGAATGAACACATACACAGAGGGGCCATAGATGCTGAGGAAGGGCGCCTTGCCTACTGATATCCTAGCGGAAGTGGAAAAGTGGAACCTGCCTGCTGGCCCAGTGTGTGGAACGTGTCCACATCAGGGGCTGCCTACTGTGAGGTGATTCCCTGGGTGCCCTGGATTTTGTGGCCCAAAAGAGAAGGGGCCATCGTGTGTCCATGGGTAAAATGGAGGGCACTGAGGAAGTGGCCGCTTAGGCTGGACCTCTCCTATTGCCTCGGTGTTTGTGACCCGTCCCCGTCAGAAGTTCCAGCCAGCCTTGCGGTGGCTGTCTCCATGGTGATTGGGAAAGAAGCCTTAGGCCCCGCACTCAGCCTTCACCTGGCCTACCTGGCCTCTTTAGCCTCATCTAGACCGCTGTGTGGATGAAAGAATGAATGTCGGCCAATGACCACATGTCCTCGTTGCCTTTGAAGGATTAGGCTCCTTGCCTGGGCAGAAGACAGCCAAGGTCAGCCTGAGCCTAGACACCTGGTGACCTGTGACACTGCAGGCAGTGAGAGATGTTGATTTTCATGCTCATGTATCCGCAGGTGGAGGATTCAGAGTGGTCGGAGAAGAAGTGTAACTCGGGATGACACACACACGAGGGCACGGGCCAAAGGTCAGGGAAAATAGCTGAGGTCGTGGAGCTCTAGCGGAGCCAGTGTAGGGCCCAGGCCTCCCTCCTGTACGTGGCAAAGAGGTGATCCATATGCCGCCATGCGCAGACTCTGGACTGCTGGGGCCCTGGACGCCCGGATTGCGGCCTTGTCTTCGGAGAAGTGACACACATGCACTGTGCCAGCGGATGCTGTGGCCCAGCAGAGGGCAAACTCTTGAAAATGGAGGCTTCAGTTGACTTTGCCTGTGCTCTCCTTTGGCTGAGTGCCATCGTGTGTTTCCTAGCAGGAGAAGGCATTCGTGGAGAGAGGCGGATTCCACGTGTGCAGGCAAAGTGTGTGCTGAGATGATGAGTGGCTGGAGACCAGGGTGGACTCTTCAGACCCAGGATAGACCTCTGGCAGGTATGTGTCAATGTTTTCTGCCCATGGCACTCAGCCGGGTATTTGCATAGAATGTTCTCCGCGGAATTAGTAGTCTCCGGAGAGGCTGCTGCATGTCAGCAAGCTTCACCTGGCCAGGTGCGCCCGTGATGTGGCTCCCCAGTCAATGGCTCCTCTCTAGACCTTCCAGATAGACTAGCAGATCTTCTCTGCCCATGGGCAACCAGTAGAGCCAGAGGCCTTCCCCCTTTGCTCTTTGGTCTCTAGGCCCTCTGTCAGGCACTCCTAGGTGTGAAGTGACAAGGGGGAGAAGGAAGAGATTTGAGAGAACGAACACATCCAGAGAGAGACAGAGAGAGGCAAGAGATGCTGAGTGGGGATGCTTTGCGTAGTGATATCCTGAGGAAAGTGGGAAAGAGGTACCTGGCCTGCTGTGCCAATGCCCTGAAGCAGTCCGCACCAGGGGCTCCCTTGTGCCTGCGTAGCCTTTCCCAGGGTGTGCTCAAATCCTGTGGCTACTAGGTGTCATAGGTCACAATGGAGGGCCCTGTGTCATCTGCCTGGCGGGCCGGATCTCTGCCATTGGCTCAAGTCTTGTCAGCAGGCCCATCACAAGCTCCGCCCACTCTTGCGGTGGGGGGACTGTCTCTATGGTGATGGCAAAGGAGCCTCAGCCCCGCCCACCTGGCCTTGACTTCACCTACCTGGCCCGCTGACCCTCACTCAGACCTGTGTGTTGCTCCAAATGAATGTCCGCCAGTGCCCGGGTGTCAGCATCTGGGATAAAGGATTGGGGACCTTGCCTGGGGCAGATGGCAGCCTAGGTCAGCGGGTACCTGGAAGTCTACTGCCTTGTGACACTGCTGCCAGGGACAAATGGTGACTCCCACACTCACACATCCCCTGGTGGCAGAATGATAGTGATGGGTGGAGAAACATCGCTCCGGAGCACATGTTCCGTGGGGCACCAGCCAAAGCAAAGGCCAGGGCCGGTAGTGGACGTCGTGGAGCTGAATGGCGAGCCAGTGAAGGGCCCAAGGATCCCTCCTGTATGTGGCGAACAGGTCATCCGTGTCCCCCCGTCCATAAACCATGGGACTGCTGGGGCCCACGCTGCCAGGATTTCGGCCTTGCCTTCGCAGCCCGGCCACATACGCGGCCTTGCAGCGGAGGCGGGGACATGTAGACAGCCAAAATTTGGAAAATGGCAGTGTTTCCTCGATTTCCCTGGCATCGGCCTTTTTGAACGGCTTGCTTTTTTTCCTGGTAGGATAGGGCCCTGCCGGAGAAAGGCAGGATTACGTGTGCGGGAAAGGTGTGTGCTGAGAGGGTGACGACGTTGAGACCATGTTGGGATCTTTAGTCCCAGGAGAGGCCCCTGGAGGGTGTGGGTCAGTGTTCTCTACCCATCCCACTTGGCGGGGGGAGGTTTTCACCATACAAAGCAGCAGCGGAATTATTCATCGCCGGAGGGGTTGCATCTGCCCACAAGCTCCACCTGGCCAGGGTCCGCCCCTACTGTATTGTCCATGTCAGTCAACAGAAGCTAAGACCTTCCAGAGAGACTACCTGCTCTTCTCTACCCACGGGGAAGCACTACAGCCAGAAGCCTCCCCCGTTTCATGTCTAGGCTCTCTCTCAGGCCCCTCATACTTGTGATGTGTCTCAGGGGCAGAAGGAAGAGATTTCTCTGAATGAACACATACACAGAGGGGCCATAGATGCTGAGGAAGGGCGCCTTGCCTACTGATATCCTAGCGTAAGTGGAAAAGTGGAACCTGCCTGCCGGCCCAGTGTGTGGAACGTGTCCACATCAGGGGCTGCCTACTGTGAGGTGATTCCCTGGGTGCCCTGGATTTTGTGGCCCAAAAGAGAAGGGGCCGTCGTGTGTCCATGGGTAAAATGGAGGGCACTGCGGAAGTGGCCGCTTAGGCTGGACCTCTCCTATTGGCTGGGTGTTTGTGACCCGTCCCCGTCAGAAGTTCCGGCCAGCCTTGCGGTGGCTGTCTCCATGGTGATTGGGAAAGAAGCCTTAGGTCCCGCACTCAGCCTTCACCTGGCCTACCTGGCCTCTTCAGCCTCATCTAGACCGCTGTGTGGATGAAAGAATGAATGTCGGCCAATGACCACATGTCCTCGTTGCCTTTGAAGGATTAGGCTCCTTGCCTGGGCAGAAGACAGCCAAGGTCAGCCTGAACCTAGACACCTGGTGACCTGTGACACTGCAGGCAGTGAGAGATGTTGATTTTCATGCTCATGTATCCGCAGGTGGCGGATTCAGAGTGGTCGGAGAAGAAGTGTAACTCGGGATGACACACACACGAGGGCACGGGCCAAAGGTCAGGGAAAATAGCTGAGGTCGTGGAGCTCTAGCGGAGCCAGTGTAGGGCCCAGGCCTCCCTCCTGTACGTTGCAAAGAGGTGATCCATATGCCGCCATGCACAGACTCTGGACTGCTGGGGCCCTGGACGCCCGGATTGCGGCCTTATCTTCGGAGAAGTGACACACATGCACTGTGCCAGCGGAGGCTGTGGCCCAGCAGAGGGCAAACTCTTGAAAATGGAGGCTTCAGTTGACTTTGCCTGTGCTCTCCTTTGGCTGAGTGCCATCGTGTGTTTCCTAGGAGGAGAAGGCATTCGTGGAGAGAGGCGGATTCCACGTGTGCAGGCAAAGTGTGTGCTGAGATGATGAGTGGCTGGAGACCAGGGTGGACTCTTCAGACCCAGGATAGACCTCTGGCAGGTATGTGTCAGTGTTTTCTGCCCATGGCACTCAGCCGGGTATTTGCATAGAATGTTCTCCGGGAAATTAGTAGTCTCCGGAGAGGCTGCTGCATGTCAGCAAGCTTCACCTGGCCAGGTGCGCCCGTGATGTGGCTCCCCAGTCAATGGCTACTCTCTAGACCTTCCAGATAGACTAGCAGATCTTCTCTGCCCATGGGCAACCAGTAGAGCCAGAGGCCTTCCCCCTTTGCTCTTTGGTCTCTAGGCCCTCTGTCAGGCACTCCTAGGTGTGAAGTGACAAGGGGGAGAAGGAAGAGATTTGAGAGAACGAACACATCCAGAGAGAGACAGAGAGAGGCAAGAGATGCTGAGTGGGGATGCCTTGCGTAGTGATATCCTGAGGAAAGTGGGAAAGAGGTACCTGGCCTGCTGTGCCAATGCCCTGAAGCAGTCCGCACCAGGGGCTCCCTTGTGCCTGCGTAGCCTTTCCCAGGGTGTGCTCAAATCCTGTGGCCACTAGGTGTCATAGGTCACAATGGAGGGCCCTGTGTCATCTGCCTGGCGGGCCGGATCTCTGCCATTGGCTCAAGTCTTGTCAGCAGGCCCATCACAAGCTCCGCCCACTCTTGCGGTGGGGGGACTGTCTCTATGGTGATGGCAAAGGAGCCTCAGCCCCGCCCACCTGGCCTTGACCTCACCTACCTGGCCCGCTGACCCTCACTCAGACCTGTGTGTTGCTCCAAATGAATGTCCGCCAGCGCCCGGGTGTCAGCATCTGGGATAAAGGATTGGGGACCTTGCCTGGGGCAGATGGCAGCCTAGGTCAGCGGGTACCTGGAAGTCTACTGCCTTGTGACACTGCTGCCAGTGACAAATGGTGACTCCCACACTCACACATCCCCTGGTGGCAGAATGATAGTGATGGGTGGAGAAACATCGCTCCGGAGCACACGTTCCGTGGGGCACCAGCCAAAGCAAAGGCCAGGGCCGGTAGTGGACGTCGTGGAGCTGAATGGCGAGCCAGTGAAGGGCCCAAGGATCCCTCCTGTATGTGGCGAACAGGTCATCCGTGTCCCCCCGTCCATAAAGCATGGGACTGCTGGGGCCCAGGCTGCCAGGATTTCGGCCTTGCCTTCGGAGCCCGGCCACATACGCGGCCTTGCAGCGGAGGCGGGGACAGGTAGACAGCCAAAATTTGGAAAATGGCAGTGTTTCCTCGATTTCCCTGGCATCGGCCTTTTTGAGCGGCTTGCTTTTTTTCCTGGTAGGATAGGGCCCTGCCGGAGAAAGGCAGGATTACGTGTGCGGGAAAGGTGTGTGCTGAGAGGGTGACGACGTTGAGACCATGTTGGGATCTTTAGTCCCAGGAGAGGCCCCTGGAGGGTGTGGGTCAGTGTTCTCTACCCATCCCACTTGGCGGGGGGAGGTTTTCACCATACAAAGCAGCAGCGGAATTATTCGTCGCCGGAGGGGTTGCATCTGCCCACAAGCTCCACCTGGCCAGGGTCCGCCCCTACTGTATTGTCCATGTCAGTCAACAGAAGCTAAGACCTTCCAGAGAGACTACCTGCTCTTCTCTACCCACGGGGAAGCACTACAGCCAGAAGCCTCCCCCGTTTCATGTCTAGGCTCTCTCTCAGGCCCCTCATACTTGTGATGTGTCTCAGGGGCAGAAGGAAGAGATTTCTCCGAATGAACACATACACAGAGGGGCCATAGATGCAGAGGAAGGGCGCCTTCCCTACTGATATCCTAGCGTAAGTGGAAAAGTGGAACCTGCCTGCCGGCCCAGTGTGTGGAACGTGTCCACATCAGGGGCTGCCTACTGTGAGGTGATTCCCTGGGTGCCCTGGATTTTGTGGCCCAAAAGAGAAGGGGCCGTCGTGTGTCCATGGGTAAAATGGAGGGCACTGCGGAAGAGGCAGCTTAGGCTGGACCTCTCCTATTGGCTGGGTGTTTGTGACCCGTCCCCGTCAGAAGTTCCGGCCAGCCTTGCGGTGGCTGTCTCCATGGTGATTGGGAAAGAAGCCTTAGGCCCCGCACTCAGCCTTCACCTGGCCTACCTGGCCTCTTTAGCCTCATCTAGACCGCTGTGTGGATGAAAGAATGAATGTCGGCCAATGACCACATGTCCTCGTTGCCTTTGAAGGATTAGGCTCCTTGCCTGGGCAGAAGACAGCCAAGGTCAGCCTGAGCCTAGACACCTGGTGACCTGTGACACTGCAGGCAGTGAGAGATGTTGATTTTCATGCTCATGTATCCGCAGGTGGAGGATTCAGAGTGGTCGGAGAAGAAGTGTAACTCGGGATGACACACACACGAGGGCACGGGCCAAAGGTCAGGGAAAATAGCTGAGGTCGTGGAGCTCTAGCGGAGCCAGTGTAGGGCCCAGGCCTCCCTCCTGTACGTGGCAAAGAGGTGATCCATATGCCGCCATGCGCAGACTCTGGACTGCTAGGGCCCTGGACGCCCGGATTGCGGCCTTGTCTTCGGAGAAGTGACACACATGCACTGTGCCAGCGGAGGCTGTGGCCCAGCAGAGGGCAAACTCTTGAAAATGGAGGCTTCAGTTGACTTTGCCTGTGCTCTCCTTTGGCTGAGTGCCATCGTGTGTTTCCTAGCAGGAGAAGGCATTCGTGGAGAGAGGCGGATTCCACGTGTGCAGGCAAAGTGTGTGCTGAGATGATGAGTGGCTGGAGACCAGGGTGGACTCTTCAGACCCAGGATAGACCTCTGGCAGGTATGTGTCAATGTTTTCTGCCCAAGGCACTCAGCCGGGTATTTGCATAGAATGTTCTCCGCGGAATTAGTAGTCTCCGGAGAGGCTGCTGCATGTCAGCAAGCTTCACCTGGCCAGGTCCGCCCGTGATGTGGCTCCCCAGTCAATGGCTACTCTCTAGACCTTCCAGATAGACTAGCAGATCTTCTCTGCCCATGGGCAACCAGTAGAGCCAGAGGCCTTCCCCCTTTGCTCTTTGGTCTCTAGGCCCTCTGTCAGGCACTCCTAGGTGTGAAGTGACAAGGGGGAGAAGGAAGAGATTTGAGAGAACGAACACATCCAGAGAGAGACAGAGAGAGGCAAGAGATGCTGAGTGGGGATGCCTTGCGTAGTGATATCCTGAGGAAAGTGGGAAAGAGGTACCTGGCCTGCTGTGCCAATGCCCTGAAGCAGTCCGCACCAGGGGCTCCCTTGTGCCTGCGTAGCCTTTCCCAGGGTGTGCTCAAATCCTGTGGCCACTAGGTGTCATAGGTCACAATGGAGGGCCCTGTGTCATCTGCCTGGCGGGCCGGATCTCTGCCATTGGCTCAAGTCTTGTCAGCAGGCCCATCACAACTCCGCCCACTCTTGCGGTGGGGGGACTGTCTCTATGGTGATGTCAAAGGAGCCTCAGCCCCGCCCACCTGGCCTTGACTTCGCCTACCTGGCCCGCTGGCCCTCACTCAGACCTGTGTGTTGCTCCAAATGAATGTCCACCAGTGCCCGGGTGTCAGCATCTGGGATAAAGGATTGGGGACATTGCCTGGGGCAGAAGGCAGCCTAGGTCAGCGGGTACCTGGAAGTCTACTGCCTTGTGACACTGCTGCCAGTGACAAATGGTGACTCCCACACTCACACATCCCCTGGTGGCAGAATGATAGTGATGGGTGGAGAAACATCGCTCCGGAGCACACGTTCCGTGGGGCACCAGCCAAAGCAAAGGCCAGGGCCGGTAGTGGACGTCGTGGAGCTGAATGGCGAGCCAGTGAAGGGCCCAAGGATCCCTCCTGTATGTGGCGAACAGGTCATCCGTGTCCCCCCGTCCATAAAGCATGGGACTGCTGGGGCCCAGGCTGCCAGGATTTCGGCCTTGCCTTCGGAGCCCGGCCACATATGCGGCCTTGCAGCGGAGGCGGGGACATGTAGAGAGCCAAAATTTGGAAAATGGCAGTGTTTCCTCGATTTCCCTGGCATCGGCCTTTTTGAACGGCTTGCTTTTTTTCCTGGTAGGATAGGGCCCTGCCGGAGAAAGGCAGGATTACGTGTGCGGGAAAGGTGTGTGCTGAGAGGGTGACGACGTTGAGACCATGTTGGGATCTTTAGTCCCAGGAGAGGCCCCTGGAGGGTGTGGGTCAGTGTTCTCTACCCATCCCACTTGGCGGGGGGAGGTTTTCACCATACAAAGCAGCAGCGGAATTATTCATCGCCGGAGGGGTTGCATCTGCCCACAAGCTCCACCTGGCCAGGGTCCGCCCCTACTGTATTGTCCATGTCAGTCAACAGAAGCTAAGACCTTCCAGAGAGACTACCTGCTCTTCTCTACCCACGGGGAAGCACTACAGCCAGAAGCCTCCCCCGTTTCATGTCTAGGCTCTCTCTCAGGCCCCTCATACTTGTGATGTGTCTCAGGGGCAGAAGGAAGAGATTTCTCCAAATGAACACATACACAGAGGGGCCATAGATGCTGAGGAAGGGCGCCTTGCCTACTGATATCCTAGCGGAAGTGGAAAAGTGGAACCTGCCTGCTGGCCCAGTGTGTGGAACGTGTCCACATCAGGGGCTGCCTACTGTGAGGTGATTCCCTGGGTGCCCTGGATTTTGTGGCCCAAAAGAGAAGGGGCCATCGTGTGTCCATGGGTAAAATGGAGGGCACTGAGGAAGTGGCCGCTTAGGCTGGACCTCTCCTATTGCCTCGGTGTTTGTGACCCGTCCCCGTCAGAAGTTCCAGCCAGCCTTGCGGTGGCTGTCTCCATGGTGATTGGGAAAGAAGCCTTAGGCCCCGCACTCAGCCTTCACCTGGCCTACCTGGCCTCTTTAGCCTCATCTAGACCGCTGTGTGGATGAAAGAATGAATGTCGGCCAATGACCACATGTCCTCGTTGCCTTTGAAGGATTAGGCTCCTTGCCTGGGCAGAAGACAGCCAAGGTCAGCCTGAACCTAGACACCTGGTGACCTGTGACACTGCAGGCAGTGAGAGATGTTGATTTTCATGCTCATGTATCCGCAGGTGGAGGATTCAGAGTGGTCGGAGAAGAAGTGTAACTCGGGATGACACACACACGAGGGCACGGGCCAAAGGTCAGGGAAAATAGCTGAGGTCGTGGAGCTCTAGCGGAGCCAGTGTAGGGCCCAGGCCTCCCTCCTGTACGTGGCAAAGAGGTGATCCATATGCCGCCATGCGCAGACTCTGGACTGCTAGGGCCCTGGACGCCCGGATTGCGGCCTTGTCTTCGGAGAAGTGACACACATGCACTGTGCCAGCGGAGGCTGTGGCCCAGCAGAGGGCAAACTCTTGAAAATGGAGGCTTCAGTTGACTTTGCCTGTGCTCTCCTTTGGCTGAGTGCCATCCTGTGTTTCCTAGCAGGAGAAGGCATTCGTGGAGAGAGGCGGATTCCACGTGTGCAGGCAAAGTGTGTGCTGAGATGATGAGTGGCTGGAGACCAGGGTGGACTCTTCAGACCCAGGATAGACCTCTGGCAGGTATGTGTCAATGTTTTCTGCCCAAGGCACTCAGCCGGGTATTTGCATAGAATGTTCTCCGCGGAATTAGTAGTCTCCGGAGAGGCTGCTGCATGTCAGCAAGCTTCACCTGGCCAGGTCCGCCCGTGATGTGGCTCCCCAGTCAATGGCTACTCTCTAGACCTTCCAGATAGACTAGCAGATCTTCTCTGTCCATGGGCAACCAGTAGAGCCAGAGGCCTTCCCCCTTTGCTCTTTGGTCTCTAGGCCCTCTGTCAGGCACTCCTAGGTGTGAAGTGACAAGGGGGAGAAGGAAGAGATTTGAGAGAACGAACACATCCAGAGAGAGACAGAGAGAGGCAAGAGATGCTGAGTGGGGATGCCTTGCGTAGTGATATCCTGAGGAAAGTGGGAAAGAGGTACCTGGCCTGCTGTGCCAATGCCCTGAAGCAGTCCGCACCAGGGGCTCCCTTGTGCCTGTGTAGCCTTTCCCAGGGTGTGCTCAAATCCTGTGGCCACTAGGTGTCATAGGTCACAATGGAGGGCCCTGTGTCATCTGCCTGGCGGGCCGGATCTCTGCCATTGGCTCAAGTCTTGTCAGCAGGCCCATCACAAGCTCCGCCCACTCTTGCGGTGGGGGGACTGTCTCTATGGTGATGTCAAAGGAGCCTCAGCCCCGCCCACCTGGCCTTGACTTCGCCTACCTGGCCCGCTGGCCCTCACTCAGACCTGTGTGTTGCTCCAAATGAATGTCCACCAGTGCCCGGGTGTCAGCATCTGGGATAAAGGATTGGGGACATTGCCTGGGGCAGAAGGCAGCCTAGGTCAGCGGGTACCTGGAAGTCTACTGCCTTGTGACACTGCTGCCAGTGACAAATGGTGACTCCCACACTCACACATCCCCTGGTGGCAGAATGATAGTGATGGGTGGAGAAACATCGCTCCGGAGCACACGTTCCGTGGGGCACCAGCCAAAGCAAAGGCCAGGGCCGGTAGTGGACGTCGTGGAGCTGAATGGCGAGCCAGTGAAGGGCCCAAGGATCCCTCCTGTATGTGGCGAACAGGTCATCCGTGTCCCCCCGTCCATAAAGCATGGGACTGCTGGGGCCCAGGCTGCCAGGATTTCGGCCTTGCCTTCGGAGCCCGGCCACATACGCGGCCTTGCAGCGGAGGCGGGGACATGTAGAGAGCCAAAATTTGGAAAATGGCAGTGTTTCCTCGATTTCCCTGGCATCGGCCTTTTTGAACGGCTTGCTTTTTTTCCTGGTAGGATAGGGCCCTGCCGGAGAAAGGCAGGATTACGTGTGCGGGAAAGGTGTGTGCTGAGAGGGTGACGACGTTGAGACCATGTTGGGATCTTTAGTCCCAGGAGAGGCCCCTGGAGGGTGTGGGTCAGTGTTCTCTACCCATCCCACTTGGCGGGGGGAGGTTTTCACCATACAAAGCAGCAGCGGAATTATTCATCGCCGGAGGGGTTGCATCTGCCCACAAGCTCCACCTGGCCAGGGTCCGCCCCTACTGTATTGTCCATGTCAGTCAACAGAAGCTAAGACCTTCCAGAGAGACTACCTGCTCTTCTCTACCCACGGGGAAGCACTACAGCCAGAAGCCTCCCCCGTTTCATGTCTAGGCTCTCTCTCAGGCCCCTCATACTTGTGATGTGTCTCAGGGGCAGAAGGAAGAGATTTCTCCAAATGAACACATACACAGAGGGGCCATAGATGCTGAGGAAGGGCGCCTTGCCTACTGATATCCTAGCGGAAGTGGAAAAGTGGAACCTGCCTGCCGGCCCAGTGTGTGGAACGTGTCCACATCAGGGGCTGCCTACTGTGAGGTGATTCCCTGGGTGCCCTGGATTTTGTGGCCCAAAAGAGAAGGGGCCGTCGTGTGTCCATGGGTAAAATGGAGGGCACTGCGGAAGTGGCAGCTTAGGCTGGACCTCTCCTATTGGCTGGGTGTTTGTGACCCGTCCCCGTCAGAAGTTCCGGCCAGCCTTGCGTTGGCTGTCTCCATGGTGATTGGGAAAGAAGCCTTAGGCCCCGCACTCAGCCTTCACCTGGCCTACCTGGCCTCTTTAGCCTCATCTAGACCGCTGTGTGGATGAAAGAATGAATGTCGGCCAATGACCACATGTCCTCGTTGCCTTTGAAGGATTAGGCTCCTTGCCTGGGCAGAAGACAGCCAAGGTCAGCCTGAACCTAGACACCTGGTGACCTGTGACACTGCAGGCAGTGAGAGATGTTGATTTTCATGCTCATGTATCCGCAGGTGGCGGATTCAGAGTGGTCGGAGAAGAAGTGTAACTCGGGATGACACACACACGAGGGCACGGGCCAAAGGTCAGGGAAAATAGCTGAGGTCGTGGAGCTCTAGCGGAGCCAGTGTAGGGCCCAGGCCTCCCTCCTGTACGTTGCAAAGAGGTGATCCATATGCCGCCATGCACAGACTCTGGACTGCTGGGGCCCTGGACGCCCGGATTGCGGCCTTATCTTCGGAGAAGTGACACACATGCACTGTGCCAGCGGAGGCTGTGGCCCAGCAGAGGGCAAACTCTTGAAAATGGAGGATTCAGTTGACTTTGCCTGTGCTCTCCTTTGGCTGAGTGCCATCGTGTGTTTCCTAGGAGGAGAAGGCATTCGTGGAGAGAGGCGGATTCCACGTGTGCAGGCAAAGTGTGTGCTGAGATGATGAGTGGCTGGAGACCAGGGTGGACTCTTCAGACCCAGGATAGACCTCTGGCAGGTATGTGTCAATGTTTTCTGCCCATGGCACTCAGCCGGGTATTTGCATAGAATGTTCTCCGCGGAATTAGTAGTCTCCGGAGAGGCTGCTGCATGTCAGCAAGCTTCACCTGGCCAGGTGCGCCCGTGATGTGGCTCCCCAGTCAATGGCTACTCTCTAGACCTTCCAGATAGACTAGCAGATCTTCTCTGCCCATGGGCAACCAGTAGAGCCAGAGGCCTTCCCCCTTTGCTCTTTGGTCTCTAGGCCCTCTGTCAGGCACTCCTAGGTGTGAAGTGACACGGGGGAGAAGGAAGAGATTTGAGAGAACGAACACATCCAGAGAGAGACAGAGAGAGGCAAGAGATGCTGAGTGGGGATGCTTTGCGTAGTGATATCCTGAGGAAAGTGGGAAAGAGGTACCTGGCCTGCTGTGCCAATGCCCTGAAGCAGTCCGCACCAGGGGCTCCCTTGTGCCTGCGTAGCCTTTCCCAGGGTGTGCTCAAATCCTGTGGCCACTAGGTGTCATAGGTCACAATGGAGGGCCCTGTGTCATCTGCCTGGCGGGCCGGATCTCTGCCATTGGCTCAAGTCTTGTCAGCAGGCCCATCACAAGCTCCGCCCACTCTTGCGGTGGGGGGACTGTCCTCTATGGTGATGGCAAAGGAGCCTCAGCCCCTCCCACCTGGCCTTGACTTAACCTACCTGGCCCGCTGACCCTCACTCAGACCTGTGTGTTGCTCCAAATGAATGTCCACCAGTGCTCGGGTGTCAGCATCTGGGATAAAGGATTGGGGACCTTGCCTGGGCAGATGGCAGCCTAGGTCAGCGGGTACCTGGAAGTCTACTGCCTTGTGACACTGCTGCCAGGGACAAATGGTGACTCCCACACTCACACATCCCCTGGTGGCAGAATGATAGTGATGGGTGGAGAAACATCGCTCCGGAGCACATGTTCCGTGGGGCACCAGCCAAAGCAAAGGCCAGGGCCGGTAGTGGACGTCGTGGAGCTGAATGGCGAGCCAGTGAAGGGCCCAAGGATCCCTCCTGTATGTGGCGAACAGGTCATCCGTGTCCCCCCGTCCATAAACCATGGGACTGCTGGGGCCCACGCTGCCAGGATTTCGGCCTTGCCTTCGCAGCCCGGCCACATACGCGGCCTTGCAGCGGAGGCGGGGACATGTAGACAGCCAAAATTTGGAAAATGGCAGTGTTTCCTCGATTTCCCTGGCATCGGCCTTTTTGAGCGGCTTGCTTTTTTTCCTGGTAGGATAGGGCCCTGCCGGAGAAAGGCAGGATTACGTGTGCGGGAAAGGTGTGTGCTGAGAGGGTGACGATGTTGAGACCATGTTGGGATCTTTAGTCCCAGGAGAGGCCCCTGGAGGGTGTGGGTCAGTGTTCTCTACCCATCCCACTTGGCGGGGGGAGGTTTTCACCATACAAAGCAGCAGCGGAATTATTCGTCGCCGGAGGGGTTGCATCTGCCCACAAGCTCCACCTGGCCAGGGTCCGCCCCTACTGTATTGTCCATGTCAGTCAACAGAAGCTAAGACCTTCCAGAGAGACTACCTGCTCTTCTCTACCCACGGGGAAGCACTACAGCCAGAAGCCTCCCCCGTTTCATGTCTAGGCTCTCTCTCAGGCCCCTCATACTTGTGATGTGTCTCAGGGGCAGAAGGAAGAGATTTCTCCGAATGAACACATACACAGAGGGGCCATAGATGCTGAGGAAGGGCGCCTTGCCTACTGATATCCTAGCGTAAGTGGAAAAGTGGAACCTGCCTGCCGGCCCAGTGTGTGGAACGTGTCCACATCAGGGGCTGCCTACTGTGAGGTGATTCCCTGGGTGCCCTGGATTTTGTGGCCCAAAAGAGAAGGGGCCGTCGTGTGTCCATGGGTAAAATGGAGGGCACTGCGGAAGTGGCCGCTTAGGCTGGACCTCTCCTATTGGCTGGGTGTTTGTGACCCGTCCCCGTCAGAAGTTCCGGCCAGCCTTGCGGTGGCTGTCTCCATGGTGATTGGGAAGAAGCCTTAGGCCCCGCACTCAGCCTTCACCTGGCCTACCTGGCCTCTTTAGCCTCATCTAGACCGCTGTGTGGATGAAAGAATGAATGTCGGCCAATGACCACATGTCCTCGTTGCCTTTGAAGGATTAGGCTCCTTGCCTGGGCAGAAGACAGCCAAGGTCAGCCTGAACCTAGACACCTGGTGACCTGTGACACTGCAGGCAGTGAGAGATGTTGATTTTCATGCTCATGTATCCGCAGGTGGCGGATTCAGAGTGGTCGGAGAAGAAGTGTAACTCGGGATGACACACACACGAGGGCACGGGCCAAAGGTCAGGGAAAATAGCTGAGGTCGTGGAGCTCTAGCGGAGCCAGTGTAGGGCCCAGGCCTCCCTCCTGTACGTTGCAAAGAGGTGATCCATATGCCGCCATGCACAGACTCTGGACTGCTGGGGCCCTGGACGCCCGGATTGCGGCCTTATCTTCGGAGAAGTGACACACATGCACTGTGCCAGCGGAGGCTGTGGCCCAGCAGAGGGCAAACTCTTGAAAATGGAGGCTTCAGTTGACTTTGCCTGTGCTCTCCTTTGGCTGAGTGCCATCGTGTGTTTCCTAGGAGGAGAAGGCATTCGTGGAGAGAGGCGGATTCCACGTGTGCAGGCAAAGTGTGTGCTGAGATGATGAGTGGCTGGAGACCAGGGTGGACTCTTCAGACCCAGGATAGACCTCTGGCAGGTATGTGTCAGTGTTTTCTGCCCATGGCACTCAGCCGGGTATTTGCATAGAATGTTCTCAGCGGAATTAGTAGTCTCCGGAGAGGCTGCTGCATGTCAGCAAGCTCACCTGGCCAGGTCCGCCCGTGATGTGGCTCCCCAGTCAATGGCTACTCTCTAGACCTTCCAGATAGACTAGCAGATCTTCTCTGCCCATGGGCAACCAGTAGAGCCAGAGGCCTTCCCCCTTTGCTCTTTGGTCTCTAGGCCCTCTGTCAGGCACTCCTAGGTGTGAAGTGACAAGGGGGAGAAGGAAGAGATTTCAGAGAACGAACACATCCAGAGAGAGACAGAGAGAGGCAAGAGATGCTGAGTGGGGATGCCTTGCGTAGTGATATCCTGAGGAAAGTGGGAAAGAGGTACCTGGCCTGCTGTGCCAATGCCCTGAAGCAGTCCGCACCAGGGGCTCCCTTGTGCCTGCGTAGCCTTTCCCAGGGTGTGCTCAAATCCTGTGGCCACTAGGTGTCATAGGTCACAATGGAGGGCCCTGTGTCATCTGCCTGGCGGGCCGGATCTCTGCCATTGGCTCAAGTCTTGTCAGCAGGCCCATCACAAGCTCCGCCCACTCTTGCGGTGGGGGGACTGTCTCTATGGTGATGGCAAAGGAGCCTCAACCCCGCCCACCTGGCCTTGACCTCACCTACCTGGCCCGCTGACCCTCACTCAGACCTGTGTGTTGCTCCAAATGAATGTCCGCCAGCGCCCGGGTGTCAGCATCTGGGATAAAGGATTGGGGACCTTGCCTGGGGCAGATGGCAGCCTAGGTCAGCGGGTACCTGGAAGTCTACTGCCTTGTGACACTGCTGCCAGTGACAAATGGTGACTCCCACACTCACACATCCCCTGGTGGCAGAATGATAGTGATGGGTGGAGAAACATCGCTCCGGAGCACACGTTCCGTGGGGCACCAGCCAAAGCAAAGGCCAGGGCCGGTAGTGGACGTCGTGGAGCTGAATGGCGAGCCAGTGAAGGGCCCAAGGATCCCTCCTGTATGTGGCGAACAGGTCATCCGTGTCCCCCCGTCCATAAAGCATGGGACTGCTGGGGCCCAGGCTGCCAGGATTTCGGCCTTGCCTTCGGAGCCTGGCCACATACGCGGCCTTGCAGCGGAGGCGGGGACAGGTAGACAGCCAAAATTTGGAAAATGGCAGTGTTTCCTCGATTTCCCTGGCATCGGCCTTTTTGAGCGGCTTGCTTTTTTTCCTGGTAGGATAGGGCCCTGCCGGAGAAAGGCAGGATTACGTGTGCGGGAAAGGTGTGTGCTGAGAGGGTGACGACGTTGAGACCATGTTGGGATCTTTAGTCCCAGGAGAGGCCCCTGGAGGGTGTGGGTCAGTGTTCTCTACCCATCCCACTTGGCGGGGGGAGGTTTTCACCATACAAAGCAGCAGCGGAATTATTCGTCGCCGGAGGGGTTGCATCTGCCCACAAGCTCCACCTGGCCAGGGTCCGCCCCTACTGTATTGTCCATGTCAGTCAACAGAAGCTAAGACCTTCCAGAGAGACTACCTGCTCTTCTCTACCCACGGGGAAGCACTACAGCCAGAAGCCTCCCCCGTTTCATGTCTAGGCTCTCTCTCAGGCCCCTCATACTTGTGATGTGTCTCAGGGGCAGAAGGAAGAGATTTCTCCGAATGAACACATACACAGAGGGGCCATAGATGCAGAGGAAGGGCGCCTTGCCTACTGATATCCTAGCGTAAGTGGAAAAGTGGAACCTGCCTGCCGGCCCAATACTATCTCTCTATGCACATCAGGGGCTGCCTACTGTGAGGTGATTCCCTGGGTGCCCTGGATTTTGTGGCCCAAAAGAGAAGGGGCCGTCGTGTGTCCATGGGTAAAATGGAGGGCACTGCGGAAGTGGCAGCTTAGGCTGGACCTCTCCTATTGGCTGGGTGTTTGTGACCCGTCCCCGTCAGAAGTTCCGGCCAGCCTTGCGGTGGCTGTCTCCATGGTGATTGGGAAAGAAGCCTTAGGCCCCGCACTCAGCCTTCACCTGGCCTACCTGGCCTCTTTAGCCTCATCTAGACCGCTGTGTGGATGAAAGAATGAATGTCGGCCAATGACCACATGTCCTCGTTGCCTTTGAAGGATTAGGCTCCTTGCCTGGGCAGAAGACAGCCAAGGTCAGCCTGAGCCTAGACACCTGGTGACCTGTGACACTGCAGGCAGTGAGAGATGTTGATTTTCATGCTCATGTATCCGCAGGTGGCGGATTCAGAGTGGTCGGAGAAGAAGTGTAACTCGGGATGACACACACACGAGGGCACGGGCCAAAGGTCAGGGAAAATAGCTGAGGTCGTGGAGCTCTAGCGGAGCCAGTGTAGGGCCCAGGCCTCCCTCCTGTACGTGGCAAAGAGGTGATCCATATGCCGCCATGCGCAGACTCTGGACTGCTGGGGCCCTGGACGCCCGGATTGCGGCCTTGTCTTCGGAGAAGTGACACACATGCACTGTGCCAGCGGAGGCTGTGGCCCAGCAGAGGGCAAACTCTTGAAAATGGAGGCTTCAGTTGACTTTGCCTGTGCTCTCCTTTGGCTGAGTGCCATCGTGTGTTTCCTAGCAGGAGAAGGCATTCGTGGAGAGAGGCGGATTCCACGTGTGCAGGCAAAGTGTGTGCTGAGATGATGAGTGGCTGGAGACCAGGGTGGACTCTTCAGACCCAGGATAGACCTCTGGCAGGTATGTGTCAATGTTTTCTGCCCATGGCACTCAGCCGGGTATTTGCATAGAATGTTCTCCGGGGAATTAGTAGTCTCCGGAGAGGCTGCTGCATGTCAGCAAGCTTCACCTGGCCAGGTGCGCCCGTGATGTGGCTCCCCAGTCAATGGCTCCTCTCTAGACCTTCCAGATAGACTAGCAGATCTTCTCTGCCCATGGGCAACCAGTAGAGCCAGAGGCCTTCCCCCTTTGCTCTTTGGTCTCTAGGCCCTCTGTCAGGCACTCCTAGGTGTGAAGTGACAAGGGGGAGAAGGAAGAGATTTGAGAGAACGAACACATCCAGAGAGAGACAGAGAGAGGCAAGAGATGCTGAGTGGGGATGCCTTGCGTAGTGATATCCTGAGGAAAGTGGGAAAGAGGTACCTGGCCTGCTGTGCCAATGCCCTGAAGCAGTCCGCACCAGGGGCTCCCTTGTGCCTGCGTAGCCTTTCCCAGGGTGTGCTCAAATCCTGTGGCCACTAGGTGTCATAGGTCACAATGGAGGGCCCTGTGTCATCTGCCTGGCGGGCCGGATCTCTGCCATTGGCTCAAGTCTTGTCAGCAGGCCCATCACAAGCTCCGCCCACTCTTGCGGTGGGGGGACTGTCTCTATGGTGATGGCAAAGGAGCCTCAACCCCGCCCACCTGGCCTTGACCTCACCTACCTGGCCCGCTGACCCTCACTCAGACCTGTGTGTTGCTCCAAATGAATGTCCGCCAGCGCCCGGGTGTCAGCATCTGGGATAAAGGATTGGGGACCTTGCCTGGGGCAGATGGCAGCCTAGGTCAGCGGGTACCTGGAAGTCTACTGCCTTGTGACACTGCTGCCAGTGACAAATGGTGACTCCCACACTCACACATCCCCTGGTGGCAGAATGATAGTGATGGGTGGAGAAACATCGCTCCGGAGCACACGTTCCGTGGGGCACCAGCCAAAGCAAAGGCCAGGGCCGGTAGTGGACGTCGTGGAGCTGAATGGCGAGCCAGTGAAGGGCCCAAGGATCCCTCCTGTATGTGGCGAACAGGTCATCCGTGTCCCCCCGTCCATAAAGCATGGGACTGCTGGGGCCCAGGCTGCCAGGATTTCGGCCTTGCCTTCGGAGCCTGGCCACATACGCGGCCTTGCAGCGGAGGCGGGGACAGGTAGACAGCCAAAATTTGGAAAATGGCAGTGTTTCCTCGATTTCCCTGGCATCGGCCTTTTTGAGCGGCTTGCTTTTTTTCCTGGTAGGATAGGGCCCTGCCGGAGAAAGGCAGGATTACGTGTGCGGGAAAGGTGTGTGCTGAGAGGGTGACGACGTTGAGACCATGTTGGGATCTTTAGTCCCAGGAGAGGCCCCTGGAGGGTGTGGGTCAGTGTTCTCTACCCATCCCACTTGGCGGGGGGAGGTTTTCACCATACAAAGCAGCAGCGGAATTATTCGTCGCCGGAGGGGTTGCATCTGCCCACAAGCTCCACCTGGCCAGGGTCCGCCCCTACTGTATTGTCCATGTCAGTCAACAGAAGCTAAGACCTTCCAGAGAGACTACCTGCTCTTCTCTACCCACGGGGAAGCACTACAGCCAGAAGCCTCCCCCGTTTCATGTCTAGGCTCTCTCTCAGGCCCCTCATACTTGTGATGTGTCTCAGGGGCAGAAGGAAGAGATTTCTCCGAATGAACACATACACAGAGGGGCCATAGATGCAGAGGAAGGGCGCCTTGCCTACTGATATCCTAGCGTAAGTGGAAAAGTGGAACCTGCCTGCCGGCCCAGTGTGTGGAACGTGTCCACATCAGGGGCTGCCTACTGTGAGGTGATTCCCTGGGTGCCCTGGATTTTGTGGCCCAAAAGAGAAGGGGCCGTCGTGTGTCCATGGGTAAAATGGAGGGCACTGCGGAAGTGGCAGCTTAGGCTGGACCTCTCCTATTGGCTGGGTGTTTGTGACCCGTCCCCGTCAGAAGTTCCGGCCAGCCTTGCGGTGGCTGTCTCCATGGTGATTGGGAAAGAAGCCTTAGGCCCCGCACTCAGCCTTCACCTGGCCTACCTGGCCTCTTTAGCCTCATCTAGACCGCTGTGTGGATGAAAGAATGAATGTCGGCCAATGACCACATGTCCTCGTTGCCTTTGAAGGATTAGGCTCCTTGCCTGGGCAGAAGACAGCCAAGGTCAGCCTGAGCCTAGACACCTGGTGACCTGTGACACTGCAGGCAGTGAGAGATGTTGATTTTCATGCTCATGTATCCGCAGGTGGCGGATTCAGAGTGGTCGGAGAAGAAGTGTAACTCGGGATGACACACACACGAGGGCACGGGCCAAAGGTCAGGGAAAATAGCTGAGGTCGTGGAGCTCTAGCGGAGCCAGTGTAGGGCCCAGGCCTCCCTCCTGTACGTGGCAAAGAGGTGATCCATATGCCGCCATGCGCAGACTCTGGACTGCTGGGGCCCTGGACGCCCGGATTGCGGCCTTGTCTTCGGAGAAGTGACACACATGCACTGTGCCAGCGGAGGCTGTGGCCCAGCAGAGGGCAAACTCTTGAAAATGGAGGCTTCAGTTGACTTTGCCTGTGCTCTCCTTTGGCTGAGTGCCATCGTGTGTTTCCTAGCAGGAGAAGGCATTCGTGGAGAGAGGCGGATTCCACGTGTGCAGGCAAAGTGTGTGCTGAGATGATGAGTGGCTGGAGACCAGGGTGGACTCTTCAGACCCAGGATAGACCTCTGGCAGGTATGTGTCAATGTTTTCTGCCCATGGCACTCAGCCGGGTATTTGCATAGAATGTTCTCCGCGGAATTAGTAGTCTCCGGAGAGGCTGCTGCATGTCAGCAAGCTTCACCTGGCCAGGTCCGCCCGTGATGTGGCTCCCCAATCAATGGCTACTCTCTAGACCTTCCAGATAGACTAGCAGATCTTCTCTGCCCATGGGCAACCAGTAGAGCCAGAGGCCTTCCCCCTTTGCTCTTTGGTCTCTAGGCCCTCTGTCAGGCACTCCAAGGTGTGAAGTGACAAGGGGGAGAAGGAAGAGATTTCAGAGAACGAACACATCCAGAGAGAGACAGAGAGAGGCAAGAGATGCTGAGTGGGGATGCCTTGCGTAGTGATATCCTGAGGAAAGTGGGAAAGAGGTACCTGGCCTGCTGTGCCAATGCCCTGAATCAGTCCGCACCAGGGGCTCCCTTGTGCCTGCGTAGCCTTTCCCAGGGTGTGCTCAAATCCTGTGGCCACTAGGTGTCATAGGTCACAATGGAGGGCCCTGTGTCATCTGCCTGGCGGGCCGGATCTCTGCCATTGGCTCAAGTCTTGTCAGCAGGCCCATCACAAGCTCCGCCCACTCTTGCGGTGGGGGGACTGTCTCTATGGTGATGGCAAAGGAGCCTCAGCCCCGCCCACCTGGCCTTGACCTCACCTACCTGGCCCGCTGACCCTCACTCAGACCTGTGTGTTGCTCCAAATGAATGTCCGCCAGCGCCCGGGTGTCAGCATCTGGGATAAAGGATTGGGGACCTTGCCTGGGGCAGATGGCAGCCTAGGTCAGCGGGTACCTGGAAGTCTACTGCCTTGTGACACTGCTGCCAGTGACAAATGGTGACTCCCACACTCACACATCCCCTGGTGGCAGAATGATAGTGATGGGTGGAGAAACATCGCTCCGGAGCACACGTTCCGTGGGGCACCAGCCAAAGCAAAGGCCAGGGCCGGTAGTGGACGTCGTGGAGCTGAATGGCGAGCCAGTGAAGGGCCCAAGGATCCCTCCTGTATGTGGCGAACAGGTCATCCGTGTCCCCCCGTCCATAAAGCATGGGACTGCTGGGGCCCAGGCTGCCAGGATTTCGGCCTTGCCTTCGGAGCCTGGCCACATACGCGGCCTTGCAGCGGAGGCGGGGACAGGTAGACAGCCAAAATTTGGAAAATGGCAGTGTTTCCTCGATTTCCCTGGCATCGGCCTTTTTGAGCGGCTTGCTTTTTTTCCTGGTAGGATAGGGCCCTGCCGGAGAAAGGCAGGATTACGTGTGCGGGAAAGGTGTGTGCTGAGAGGGTGACGACGTTGAGACCATGTTGGGATCTTTAGTCCCAGGAGAGGCCCCTGGAGGGTGTGGGTCAGTGTTCTCTACCCATCCCACTTGGCGGGGGGAGGTTTTCACCATACAAAGCAGCAGCGGAATTATTCGTCGCCGGAGGGGTTGCATCTGCCCACAAGCTCCACCTGGCCAGGGTCCGCCCCTACTGTATTGTCCATGTCAGTCAACAGAAGCTAAGACCTTCCAGAGAGACTACCTGCTCTTCTCTACCCACGGGGAAGCACTACAGCCAGAAGCCTCCCCCGTTTCATGTCTAGGCTCTCTCTCAGGCCCCTCATACTTGTGATGTGTCTCAGGGGCAGAAGGAAGAGATTTCTCCGAATGAACACATACACAGAGGGGCCATAGATGCAGAGGAAGGGCGCCTTGCCTACTGATATCCTAGCGTAAGTGGAAAAGTGGAACCTGCCTGCCGGCCCAGTGTGTGGAACGTGTCCACATCAGGGGCTGCCTACTGTGAGGTGATTCCCTGGGTGCCCTGGATTTTGTGGCCCAAAAGAGAAGGGGCCGTCGTGTGTCCATGGGTAAAATGGAGGGCACTGCGGAAGTGGCAGCTTAGGCTGGACCTCTCCTATTGGCTGGGTGTTTGTGACCCGTCCCCGTCAGAAGTTCCGGCCAGCCTTGCGGTGGCTGTCTCCATGGTGATTGGGAAAGAAGCCTTAGGCCCCGCACTCAGCCTTCACCTGGCCTACCTGGCCTCTTTAGCCTCATCTAGACCGCTGTGTGGATGAAAGAATGAATGTCGGCCAATGACCACATGTCCTCGTTGCCTTTGAAGGATTAGGCTCCTTGCCTGGGCAGAAGACAGCCAAGGTCAGCCTGAGCCTAGACACCTGGTGACCTGTGACACTGCAGGCAGTGAGAGATGTTGATTTTCATGCTCATGTATCCGCAGGTGGCGGATTCAGAGTGGTCGGAGAAGAAGTGTAACTCGGGATGACACACACACGAGGGCACGGGCCAAAGGTCAGGGAAAATAGCTGAGGTCGTGGAGCTCTAGCGGAGCCAGTGTAGGGCCCAGGCCTCCCTCCTGTACGTGGCAAAGAGGTGATCCATATGCCGCCATGCGCAGACTCTGGACTGCTGGGGCCCTGGACGCCCGGATTGCGGCCTTGTCTTCGGAGAAGTGACACACATGCACTGTGCCAGCGGAGGCTGTGGCCCAGCAGAGGGCAAACTCTTGAAAATGGAGGCTTCAGTTGACTTTGCCTGTGCTCTCCTTTGGCTGAGTGCCATCGTGTGTTTCCTAGCAGGAGAAGGCATTCGTGGAGAGAGGCGGATTCCACGTGTGCAGGCAAAGTGTGTGCTGAGATGATGAGTGGCTGGAGACCAGGGTGGACTCTTCAGACCCAGGATAGACCTCTGGCAGGTATGTGTCAATGTTTTCTGCCCATGGCACTCAGCCGGGTATTTGCATAGAATGTTCTCCGCGGAATTAGTAGTCTCCGGAGAGGCTGCTGCATGTCAGCAAGCTTCACCTGGCCAGGTCCGCCCGTGATGTGGCTCCCCAATCAATGGCTACTCTCTAGACCTTCCAGATAGACTAGCAGATCTTCTCTGCCCATGGGCAACCAGTAGAGCCAGAGGCCTTCCCCCTTTGCTCTTTGGTCTCTAGGCCCTCTGTCAGGCACTCCAAGGTGTGAAGTGACAAGGGGGAGAAGGAAGAGATTTCAGAGAACGAACACATCCAGAGAGAGACAGAGAGAGGCAAGAGATGCTGAGTGGGGATGCCTTGCGTAGTGATATCCTGAGGAAAGTGGGAAAGAGGTACCTGGCCTGCTGTGCCAATGCCCTGAATCAGTCCGCACCAGGGGCTCCCTTGTGCCTGCGTAGCCTTTCCCAGGGTGTGCTCAAATCCTGTGGCCACTAGGTGTCATAGGTCACAATGGAGGGCCCTGTGTCATCTGCCTGGCGGGCCGGATCTCTGCCATTGGCTCAAGTCTTGTCAGCAGGCCCATCACAAGCTCCGCCCACTCTTGCGGTGGGGGGACTGTCTCTATGGTGATGGCAAAGGAGCCTCAGCCCCGCCCACCTGGCCTTGACCTCACCTACCTGGCCCGCTGACCCTCACTCAGACCTGTGTGTTGCTCCAAATGAATGTCCGCCAGCGCCCGGGTGTCAGCATCTGGGATAAAGGATTGGGGACCTTGCCTGGGGCAGATGGCAGCCTAGGTCAGCGGGTACCAGGAAGTCTACTGCCTTGTGACACTGCTGCCAGTGACAAATGGTGACTCCCACACTCACACATCCCCTGGTGGCAGAATGATAGTGATGGGTGGAGAAACATCGCTCCGGAGCACACGTTCCGTGGGGCACCAGCCAAAGCAAAGGCCAGGGCCGGTAGTGGACGTCGTGGAGCTGAATGGCGAGCCAGTGAAGGGCCCAAGGATCCCTCCTGTATGTGGCGAACAGGTCATCCGTGTCCCCCCGTCCATAAACCATGGGACTGCTGGGGCCCAGGCTGCCAAGATTTCGGCCTTGCCTTCGGAGCCCGGCCACATACGCGGCCTTGCAGCGGAGGCGGGGACAGGTAGACAGCCAAAATTTGGAAAATGGCAGTGTTTCCTCGATTTCCCTGGCATCGGCCTTTTTGAGCGGCTTGCTTTTTTTCCTGGTAGGATAGGGCCCTGCTGGAGAAAGGCAGGATTACGTGTGCGGGAAAGGTGTGTGCTGAGAGGGTGACGACGTTGAGACCATGTTGGGATCTTTAGTCCCAGGAGAGGCCCCTGGAGGGTGTGGGTCAGTGTTCTCTACCCATCCCACTTGGCGGGGGGAGGTTTTCACCATACAAAGCAGCAGCGGAATTATTCGTCGCCGGAGGGGTTGCATCTGCCCACAAGCTCCACCTGGCCAGGGTCCGCCCCTACTGTATTGTCCATGTCAGTCAACAGAAGCTAAGACCTTCCAGAGAGACTACCTGCTCTTCTCTACCCACGGGGAAGCACTACAGCCAGAAGCCTCCCCCGTTTCATGTCTAGGCTCTCTCTCAGGCCCCTCATACTTGTGATGTGTCTCAGGGGCAGAAGGAAGAGATTTCTCCGAATGAACACATACACAGAGGGGCCATAGATGCAGAGGAAGGGCGCCTTGCCTACTGATATCCTAGCGTAAGTGGAAAAGAGGAACCTGCCTGCCGGCCCAGTGTGTGGAACGTGTCCACATCAGGGGCTGCCTACTGTGAGGTGATTCCCTGGGTGCCCTGGATTTTGTGGCCCAAAAGAGAAGGGGCCGTCGTGTGTCCATGGGTAAAATGGAGGGCACTGCGGAAGTGGCCGCTTAGGCTGGACCTCTCCTATTGGCTGGGTGTTTGTGACCCGTCCCCGTCAGAAGTTCCGGCCAGCCTTGCGGTGGCTGTCTCCATGGTGATTGGGAAAGAAGCCTTAGGCCCCGCACTCAGCCTTCACCTGGCCTACCTGGCCTCTTTAGCCTCATCTAGACCGCTGTGTGGATGAAAGAATGAATGTCGGCCAATGACCACATGTCCTCGTTGCCTTTGAAGGATTAGGCTCCTTGCCTGGGCAGAAGACAGCCAAGGTCAGCCTGAGCCTAGACACCTGGTGACCTGTGACACTGCAGGCAGTGAGAGATGTTGATTTTCATGCTCATGTATCCGCAGGTGGCGGATTCAGAGTGGTCGGAGAAGAAGTGTAACTCGGGATGACACACACACGAGGGCACGGGCCAAAGGTCAGGGAAAATAGCTGAGGTCGTGGAGCTCTAGCGGAGCCAGTGTAGGGCCCAGGCCTCCCTCCTGTACGTGGCAAAGAGGTGATCCATATGCCGCCATGCGCAGACTCTGGACTGCTGGGGCCCTGGACGCCCGGATTGCGGCCTTGTCTTCGGAGAAGTGACACACATGCACTGTGCCAGCGGAGGCTGTGGCCCAGCAGAGGGCAAACTCTTGAAAATGGAGGCTTCAGTTGACTTTGCCTGTGCTCTCCTTTGGCTGAGTGCCATCGTGTGTTTCCTAGCAGGAGAAGGCATTCGTGGAGAGAGGCGGATTCCACGTGTGCAGGCAAAGTGTGTGCTGAGATGATGAGTGGCTGGAGACCAGGGTGGACTCTTCAGACCCAGGATAGACCTCTGGCAGGTATGTGTCAATGTTTTCTGCCCATGGCACTCAGCCGGGTATTTGCATAGAATGTTCTCCGCGGAATTAGTAGTCTCCGGAGAGGCTGCTGCATGTCAGCAAGCTTCACCTGGCCAGGTCCGCCCGTGATGTGGCTCCCCAATCAATGGCTACTCTCTAGACCTTCCAGATAGACTAGCAGATCTTCTCTGCCCATGGGCAACCAGTAGAGCCAGAGGCCTTCCCCCTTTGCTCTTTGGTCTCTAATACTATCTCTCTATGCTCCAAGGTGTGAAGTGACAAGGGGGAGAAGGAAGAGATTTCAGAGAACGAACACATCCAGAGAGAGACAGAGAGAGGCAAGAGATGCTGAGTGGGGACGCCTTGCGTAGTGATATCCTGAGGAAAGTGGGAAAGAGGTACCTGGCCTGCTGTGCCAATGCCCTGAATCAGTCCGCACCAGGGGCTCCCTTGTGCCTGCGTAGCCTTTCCCAGGGTGTGCTCAAATCCTGTGGCCACTAGGTGTCATAGGTCACAATGGAGGGCCCTGTGTCATCTGCCTGGCGGGCCGGATCTCTGCCATTGGCTCAAGTCTTGTCAGCAGGCCCATCACAAGCTCCGCCCACTCTTGCGGTGGGGGGACTGTCTCTATGGTGATGTCAAAGGAGCCTCAGCCCCGCCCACCTGGCCTTGACCTCACCTACCTGGCCCGCTGACCCTCACTCAGACCTGTGTGTTGCTCCAAATGAATGTCCGCCAGTGCCCGGGTGTCAGCATCTGGGATAAAGGATTGGGGACCTTGCCTGGGGCAGAAGGCAGCCTAGGTCAGCGGGTACCTGGAAGTCTACTGCCTTGTGACACTGCTGCCAGTGACAAATGGTGACTCCCACACTCACACATCCCCTGGTGGCAGAATGATAGTGATGGGTGGAGAAACATCGCTCCGGAGCACACGTTCCGTGGGGCACCAGCCAAAGCAAAGGCCAGGGCCGGTAGTGGACGTCGTGGAGCTGAATGGCGAGCCAGTGAAGGGCCCAAGGATCCCTCCTGTATGTGGCGAACAGGTCATCCGTGTCCCCCCGTCCATAAACCATGGGACTGCTGGGGCCCAGGCTGCCAGGATTTCGGCCTTGCCTTCGGAGCCCGGCCACATACGCGGCCTTGCAGCGGAGGCGGGGACATGTAGACAGCCAAAATTTGGAAAATGGCAGTGTTTCCTCGATTTCCCTGGCATCGGCCTTTTTGAGCGGCTTGCTTTTTTTCCTGGTAGGATAGGGCCCTGCCGGAGAAAGGCAGGATTACGTGTGCAGGAAAGGTGTGTGCTGAGAGGGTGACGACGTTGAGACCATGTTGGGATCTTTAGTCCCAGGAGAGGCCCCTGGAGGGTGTGGGTCAGTGTTCTCTACCCATCCCACTTGGCGGGGGGAGGTTTTCACCATACAAAGCGGCAGCGGAATTATTCGTCGCCGGAGGGGTTGCATCTGCCCACAAGCTCCACCTGGCCAGGGTCCGCCCCTACTGTATTGTCCATGTCAGTCAACAGAAGCTAAGACCTTCCAGAGAGACTACCTGCTCTTCTCTACCCACGGGGAAGCACTACAGCCAGAAGCCTCCCCCGTTTCATGTCTAGGCTCTCTCTCAGGCCCCTCATACTTGTGATGTGTCTCAGGGGCAGAAGGAAGAGATTTCTCCGAATGAACACATACACAGAGGGGCCATAGATGCAGAGGAAGGGCGCCTTGCCTACTGATATCCTAGCGGAAGTGGAAAAGTGGAACCTGCCTGCTGGCCCAGTGTGTGGAACGTGTCCACATCAGGGGCTGCCTACTGTGAGGTGATTCCCTGGGTGCCCTGGATTTTGTGGCCCAAAAGAGAAGGGGCCATCGTGTGTCCATGGGTAAAATGGAGGGCACTGCGGAAGTGGCCGCTTAGGCTGGACCTCTCCTATTGGCTCGGTGTTTGTGACCCGTCCCCGTCAGAAGTTCCAGCCAGCCTTGCGGTGGCTTTCTCCATGGTGATTGGGAAAGAAGCCTTAGGCCCCGCACTCAGCCTTCACCTGGCCTACCTGGCCTCTTTAGCCTCATCTAGACCGCTGTGTGGATGAAAGAATGAATGTCGGCCAATGACCACATGTCCTCGTTGCCTTTGAAGGATTAGGCTCCTTGCCTGGGCAGAAGACAGCCAAGGTCAGCCTGAGCCTAGACACCTGGTGACCTGTGACACTGCAGGCAGTGAGAGATGTTGATTTTCATGCTCATGTATCCGCAGGTGGCGGATTCAGAGTGGTCGGAGAAGAAGTGTAACTCGGGATGACACACACACGAGGGCACGGGCCAAAGGTCAGGGAAAATAGCTGAGGTCGTGGAGCTCTAGCGGAGCCAGTGTAGGGCCCAGGCCTCCCTCCTGTACGTGGCAAAGAGGTGATCCATATGCCGCCATGCGCAGACTCTGGACTGCTGGGGCCCTGGACGCCCGGATTGCGGCCTTGTCTTTGGAGAAGTGACACACATGCACTGTGCCAGCGGATGCTGTGGCCCAGCAGAGGGCAAACTCTTGAAAATGGAGGCTTCAGTTGACTTTGCCTGTGCTCTCCTTTGGCTGAGTGCCATCGTGTGTTTCCTAGCAGGAGAAGGCATTCGTGGAGAGAGGCGGATTCCACGTGTGCAGGCAAAGTGTGTGCTGAGATGATGAGTGGCTGGAGACCAGGGTGGACTCTTCAGACCCAGGATAGACCTCTGGCAGGTATGTGTCAATGTTTTCTGCCCATGGCACTCAGCCGGGTATTTGCATAGAATGTTCTCCGCGGAATTAGTAGTCTCCGGAGAGGCTGCTGCATGTCAGCAAGCTTCACCTGGCCAGGTCCGCCCGTGATGTGGCTCCCCAGTCAATGGCTACTCTCTAGACCTTCCAGATAGACTAGCAGATCTTCTCTGCCTATGGGCAACCAGTAGAGCCAGAGGCCTTCCCCCTTTGCTCTTTGGTCTCTAGGCCCTCTGTCAGGCACTCCTAGGTGTGAAGTGACAAGGGGGAGAAGGAAGAGATTTGAGAGAACGAACGCATCCAGAGAGAGACAGAGAGAGGCAAGAGATGCTGAGTGGGGATGCCTTGCGTAGTGATATCCTGAGGAAAGTGGGAAAGAGGTACCTGGCCTGCTGTGCCAATGCCCTGAAGCAGTCCGCACCAGGGGCTCCCTTGTGCCTGCGTAGCCTTTCCCAGGGTGTGCTCAAATCCTGTGGCCACTAGGTGTCATAGGTCACAATGGAGGGCCCTGTGTCATCTGCCTGGCGGGCCGGATCTCTGCCATTGGCTCAAGTCTTGTCAGCAGGCCCATCACAAGCTCCGCCCACTCTTGCGGTGGGGGGACTGTCTCTATGGTGATGTCAAAGGAGCCTCAGCCCCGCCCACCTGGCCTTGACTTCGCCTACCTGGCCCGCTGGCCCTCACTCAGACCTGTGTGTTGCTCCAAATGAATGTCCACCAGTGCCCGGGTGTCAGCATCTGGGATAAAGGATTGGGGACATTGCCTGGGGCAGAAGGCAGCCTAGGTCAGCGGGTACCTGGAAGTCTACTGCCTTGTGACACTGCTGCCAGTGACAAATGGTGACTCCCACACTCACACATCCCCTGGTGGCAGAATGATAGTGATGGGTGGAGAAACATCGCTCCGGAGCACACGTTCCGTGGGGCACCAGCCAAAGCAAAGGCCAGGGCCGGTAGTGGACGTCGTGGAGCTGAATGGCGAGCCAGTGAAGGGCCCAAGGATCCCTCCTGTATGTGGCGAACAGGTCATCCGTGTCCCCCCGTCCATAAAGCATGGGACTGCTGGGGCCCAGGCTGCCAGGATTTCGGCCTTGCCTTCGGAGCCCGGCCACATACGCGGCCTTGCAGCGGAGGCGGGGACATGTAGAGAGCCAAAATTTGGAAAATGGCAGTGTTTCCTCGATTTCCCTGGCATCGGCCTTTTTGAGCGGCTTGCTTTTTTTCCTGGTAGGATAGGGCCCTGCCGGAGAAAGGCAGGATTACGTGTGCGGGAAAGGTGTGTGCTGAGAGGGTGACGACGTTGAGACCATGTTGGGATCTTTAGTCCCAGGAGAGGCCCCTGGAGGGTGTGGGTCAGTGTTCTCTACCCATCCCACTTGGCGGGGGGAGGTTTTCACCATACAAAGCAGCAGCGGAATTATTCATCGCCGGAGGGGTTGCATCTGCCCACAAGCTCCACCTGGCCAGGGTCCGCCCCTACTGTATTGTCCATGTCAGTCAACAGAAGCTAAGACCTTCCAGAGAGACTACCTGCTCTTCTCTACCCACGGGGAAGCACTACAGCCAGAAGCCTCCCCCGTTTCATGTCTAGGCTCTCTCTCAGGCCCCTCATACTTGTGATGTGTCTCAGGGGCAGAAGGAAGAGATTTCTCCAAATGAACACATACACAGAGGGGCCATAGATGCTGAGGAAGGGCGCCTTGCCTACTGATATCCTAGCGTAAGTGGAAAAGTGGAACCTGCCTGCTGGCCCAGTGTGTGGAACGTGTCCACATCAGGGGCTGCCTACTGTGAGGTGATTCCCTGGGTGCCCTGGATTTTGTGGCCCAAAAGAGAAGGGGCCATCGTGTGTCCATGGGTAAAATGGAGGGCACTGCGGAAGTGGCCGCTTAGGCTGGACCTCTCCTATTGCCTCGGTGTTTGTGACCCGTCCCCGTCAGAAGTTCCAGCCAGCCTTGCGGTGGCTGTCTCCATGGTGATTGGGAAAGAAGCCTTAGGCCCCGCACTCAGCCTTCACCTGGCCTACCTGGCCTCTTTAGCCTCATCTAGACCGCTGTGTGGATGAAAGAATGAATGTCGGCCAATGACCACATGTCCTCGTTGCCTTTGAAGGATTAGGCTCCTTGCCTGGGCAGAAGACAGCCAAGGTCAGCCTGAGCCTAGACACCTGGTGACCTGTGACACTGCAGGCAGTGAGAGATGTTGATTTTCATGCTCATGTATCCGCAGGTGGCGGATTCAGAGTGGTCGGAGAAGAAGTGTAACTCGGGATGACACACACACGAGGGCACGGGCCAAAGGTCAGGGAAAATAGCTGAGGTCGTGGAGCTCTAGCGGAGCCAGTGTAGGGCCCAGGCCTCCCTCCTGTACGTGGCAAAGAGGTGATCCATATGCCGCCATGCGCAGACTCTGGACTGCTAGGGCCCTGGACGCCCGGATTGCGGCCTTGTCTTCGGAGAAGTGACACACATGCACTGTGCCAGCGGAGGCTGTGGCCCAGCAGAGGGCAAACTCTTGAAAATGGAGGCTTCAGTTGACTTTGCCTGTGCTCTCCTTTGGCTGAGTGCCATCGTGTGTTTCCTAGCAGGAGAAGGCATTCGTGGAGAGAGGCGGATTCCACGTGTGCAGGCAAAGTGTGTGCTGAGATGATGAGTGGCTGGAGACCAGGGTGGACTCTTCAGACCCAGGATAGACCTCTGGCAGGTATGTGTCAATGTTTTCTGCCCATGGCACTCAGCCGGGTATTTGCATAGAATGTTCTCCGCGGAATTAGTAGTCTCCGGAGAGGCTGCTGCATGTCAGCAAGCTTCACCTGGCCAGGTGCGCCCGTGATGTGGCTCCCCAGTCAATGGCTCCTCTCTAGACCTTCCAGATAGACTAGCAGATCTTCTCTGCCCATGGGCAACCAGTAGAGCCAGAGGCCTTCCCCCTTTGCTCTTTGGTCTCTAGGCCCTCTGTCATGCACTCCTAGGTGTGAAGTGACAAGGGGGAGAAGGAAGAGATTTGAGAGAACGAACACATCCAGAGAGAGACAGAGAGAGGCAAGAGATGCTGAGTGGGGATGCCTTGCGTAGTGATATCCTGAGGAAAGTGGGAAAGAGGTACCTGGCCTGCTGTGCCAATGCCCTGAAGCAGTCCGCACCAGGGGCTCCCTTGTGCCTGCGTAGCCTTTCCCAGGGTGTGCTCAAATCCTGTGGCCACTAGGTGTCATAGGTCACAATGGAGGGCCCTGTGTCATCTGCCTGGCGGGCCGGATCTCTGCCATTGGCTCAAGTCTTGTCAGCAGGCCCATCACAAGCTCCGCCCACTCTTGCGGTGGGGGGACTGTCTCTATGGTGATGGCAAAGGAGCCTCAGCCCCGCCCACCTGGCCTTGACCTCACCTACCTGGCCCGCTGACCCTCACTCAGACCTGTGTGTTGCTCCAAATGAATGTCCGCCAGCGCCCGGGTGTCAGCATCTGGGATAAAGGATTGGGGACCTTGCCTGGGGCAGATGGCAGCCTAGGTCAGCGGGTACCTGGAAGTCTACTGCCTTGTGACACTGCTGCCAGTGACAAATGGTGACTCCCACACTCACACATCCCCTGGTGGCAGAATGATAGTGATGGGTGGAGAAACATCGCTCCGGAGCACACGTTCCGTGGGGCACCAGCCAAAGCAAAGGCCAGGGCCGGTAGTGGACGTCGTGGAGCTGAATGGCGAGCCAGTGAAGGGCCCAAGGATCCCTCCTGTATGTGGCGAACAGGTCATCCGTGTCCCCCCGTCCATAAACCATGGGACTGCTGGGGCCCAGGCTGCCAGGATTTCGGCCTTGCCTTCGGAGCCCGGCCACATACGCGGCCTTGCAGCGGAGGCGGGGACATGTAGACAGCCAAAATTTGGAAAATGGCAGTGTTTCCTCGATTTCCCTGGCATCGGCCTTTTTGAGCGGCTTGCTTTTTTTCCTGGTAGGATAGGGCCCTGCCGGAGAAAGGCAGGATTACGTGTGCGGGAAAGGTGTGTGCTGAGAGGGTGACGACGTTGAGACCATGTTGGGATCTTTAGTCCCAGGAGAGGCCCCTGGAGGGTGTGGGTCAGTGTTCTCTACCCATCCCACTTGGCGGGGGGAGGTTTTCACCATACAAAGCAGCAGCGGAATTATTCGTCGCCGGAGGGGTTGCATCTGCCCACAAGCTCCACCTGGCCAGGGTCCGCCCCACTGTATTGTCCATGTCAGTCAACAGAAGCTAAGACCTTCCAGAGAGACTACCTGCTCTTCTCTACCCACGGGGAAGCACTACAGCCAGAAGCCTCCCCCGTTTCATCTCTAGGCTCTCTCTCAGGCCCCTCATACTTGTGATGTGTCTCAGGGGCAGAAGGAAGAGATTTCTCCAAATGAACACATACACAGAGGGGCCATAGATGCTGAGGAAGGGCGCCTTGCCTACTGATATCCTAGCGTAAGTGGAAAAGTGGAACCTGCCTGCCGGCCCAGTGTGTGGAACGTGTCCACATCAGGGGCTGCCTACTGTGAGGTGATTCCCTGGGTGCCCTGGATTTTGTGGCCCAAAAGAGAAGGGGCCGTCGTGTGTCCATGGGTAAAATGGAGGGCACTGCGGAAGTGGCCGCTTAGGCTGGACCTCTCCTATTGGCTGGGTGTTTGTGACCCGTCCCCGTCAGAAGTTCCGGCCAGCCTTGCGGTGGCTGTCTCCATGGTGATTGGGAAAGAAGCCTTAGGCCCCGCACTCAGCCTTCACCTGGCCTACCTGGCCTCTTCAGCCTCATCTAGACCGCTGTGTGGATGAAAGAATGAATGTCGGCCAATGACCACATGTCCTCGTTGCCTTTGAGGGATTAGGCTCCTTGCCTGGGCAGAAGACAGCCAAGGTCAGCCTGAACCTAGACACCTGGTGACCTGTGACACTGCAGGCAGTGAGAGATGTTGATTTTCATGCTCATGTATCCGCAGGTGGCGGATTCAGAGTGGTCGGAGAAGAAGTGTAACTAGGGATGACACACACACGAGGGCACGGGCCAAAGGTCAGGGAAAATAGCTGAGGTCGTGGAGCTCTAGCGGAGCCAGTGTAGGGCCCAGGCCTCCCTCCTGTACGTGGCAAAGAGGTGATCCATATGCCGCCATGCGCAGACTCTGGACTGCTAGGGCCCTGGACGCCCGGATTGCGGCCTTGTCTTCGGAGAAGTGACACACATGCACTGTGCCAGCGGAGGCTGTGGCCCAGCAGAGGGCAAACTCTTGAAAATGGAGGCTTCAGTTGACTTTGCCTGTGCTCTCCTTTGGCTGAGTGCCATCGTGTGTTTGCTAGCAGGAGAAGGCATTCGTGAGAGAGGCGGATTCCACGTGTGCAGGCAAAGTGTGTGCTGAGATGATGAGTGGCTGGAGACCAGGGTGGACTCTTCAGACCCAGGATAGACCTCTGGCAGGTATGTGTCAGTGTTTTCTGCCCATGGCACTCAGCCGGGTATTTGCATAGAATGTTCTCCGCGGAATTAGTAGTCTCCGGAGAGGCTGCTGCATGTCAGCAAGCTTCACCTGGCCAGGTGCGCCCGTGATGTGGCTCCCCAGTCAATGGCTCCTCTCTAGACCTTCCAGATAGACTAGCAGATCTTCTCTGCCCATGGGCAACCAGTAGAGCCAGAGGCCTTCCCCCTTTGCTCTTTGGTCTCTAGGCCCTCTGTCAGGCACTCCTAGGTGTGAAGTGACAAGGGGGAGAAGGAAGAGATTTGAGAGAACGAACACATCCAGAGAGAGACAGAGAGAGGCAAGAGATGCTGAGTGGGGATGCCTTGCGTAGTGATATCCTGAGGAAAGTGGGAAAGAGGTACCTGGCCTGCTGTGCCAATGCCCTGAAGCAGTCCGCACCAGGGGCTCCCTTGTGCCTGCGTAGCCTTTCCCAGGGTGTGCTCAAATCCTGTGGCCACTAGGTGTCATAGGTCACAATGGAGGGCCCTGTGTCATCTGCCTGGCGGGCCGGATCTCTGCCATTGGCTCAAGTCTTGTCAGCAGGCCCATCACAAGCTCCGCCCACTCTTGCGGTGGGGGGACTGTCTCTATGGTGATGGCAAAGGAGCCTCAGCCCCGCCCACCTGGCCTTGACCTCACCTACCTGGCCCGCTGACCCTCACTCAGACCTGTGTGTTGCTCCAAATGAATGTCCGCCAGCGCCCGGGTGTCAGCATCTGGGATAAAGGATTGGGGACCTTGCCTGGGGCAGATGGCAGCCTAGGTCAGCGGGTACCTGGAAGTCTACTGCCTTGTGACACTGCTGCCAGTGACAAATGGTGACTCCCACACTCACACATCCCCTGGTGGCAGAATGATAGTGATGGGTGGAGAAACATCGCTCCGGAGCACACGTTCCGTGGGGCACCAGCCAAAGCAAAGGCCAGGGCCGGTAGTGGACGTCGTGGAGCTGAATGGCGAGCCAGTGAAGGGCCCAAGGATCCCTCCTGTATGTGGCGAACAGGTCATCCGTGTCCCCCCGTCCATAAACCATGGGACTGCTGGGGCCCAGGCTGCCAGGATTTCGGCCTTGCCTTCGGAGCCCGGCCACATACGCGGCCTTGCAGCGGAGGCGGGGACATGTAGACAGCCAAAATTTGGAAAATGGCAGTGTTTCCTCGATTTCCCTGGCATCGGCCTTTTTGAGCGGCTTGCTTTTTTTCCTGGTAGGATAGGGCCCTGCCGGAGAAAGGCAGGATTACGTGTGCGGGAAAGGTGTGTGCTGAGAGGGTGACGACGTTGAGACCATGTTGGGATCTTTAGTCCCAGGAGAGGCCCCTGGAGGGTGTGGGTCAGTGTTCTCTACCCATCCCACTTGGCGGGGGGAGGTTTTCACCATACAAAGCAGCAGCGGAATTATTCGTCGCCGGAGGGGTTGCATCTGCCCACAAGCTCCACCTGGCCAGGGTCCGCCCCACTGTATTGTCCATGTCAGTCAACAGAAGCTAAGACCTTCCAGAGAGACTACCTGCTCTTCTCTACCCACGGGGAAGCACTACAGCCAGAAGCCTCCCCCGTTTCATCTCTAGGCTCTCTCTCAGGCCCCTCATACTTGTGATGTGTCTCAGGGGCAGAAGGAAGAGATTTCTCCAAATGAACACATACACAGAGGGGCCATAGATGCTGAGGAAGGGCGCCTTGCCTACTGATATCCTAGCGTAAGTGGAAAAGTGGAACCTGCCTGCCGGCCCAGTGTGTGGAACGTGTCCACATCAGGGGCTGCCTACTGTGAGGTGATTCCCTGGGTGCCCTGGATTTTGTGGCCCAAAAGAGAAGGGGCCGTCGTGTGTCCATGGGTAAAATGGAGGGCACTGCGGAAGTGGCCGCTTAGGCTGGACCTCTCCTATTGGCTGGGTGTTTGTGACCCGTCCCCGTCAGAAGTTCCGGCCAGCCTTGCGGTGGCTGTCTCCATGGTGATTGGGAAAGAAGCCTTAGGCCCCGCACTCAGCCTTCACCTGGCCTACCTGGCCTCTTCAGCCTCATCTAGACCGCTGTGTGGATGAAAGAATGAATGTCGGCCAATGACCACATGTCCTCGTTGCCTTTGAGGGATTAGGCTCCTTGCCTGGGCAGAAGACAGCCAAGGTCAGCCTGAACCTAGACACCTGGTGACCTGTGACACTGCAGGCAGTGAGAGATGTTGATTTTCATGCTCATGTATCCGCAGGTGGCGGATTCAGAGTGGTCGGAGAAGAAGTGTAACTAGGGATGACACACACACGAGGGCACGGGCCAAAGGTCAGGGAAAATAGCTGAGGTCGTGGAGCTCTAGCGGAGCCAGTGTAGGGCCCAGGCCTCCCTCCTGTACGTGGCAAAGAGGTGATCCATATGCCGCCATGCGCAGACTCTGGACTGCTAGGGCCCTGGACGCCCGGATTGCGGCCTTGTCTTCGGAGAAGTGACACACATGCACTGTGCCAGCGGAGGCTGTGGCCCAGCAGAGGGCAAACTCTTGAAAATGGAGGCTTCAGTTGACTTTGCCTGTGCTCTCCTTTGGCTGAGTGCCATCGTGTGTTTGCTAGCAGGAGAAGGCATTCGTGAGAGAGGCGGATTCCACGTGTGCAGGCAAAGTGTGTGCTGAGATGATGAGTGGCTGGAGACCAGGGTGGACTCTTCAGACCCAGGATAGACCTCTGGCAGGTATGTGTCAGTGTTTTCTGCCCATGGCACTCAGCCGGGTATTTGCATAGAATGTTCTCCGCGGAATTAGTAGTCTCCGGAGAGGCTGCTGCATGTCAGCAAGCTTCACCTGGCCAGGTGCGCCCGTGATGTGGCTCCCCAGTCAATGGCTCCTCTCTAGACCTTCCAGATAGACTAGCAGATCTTCTCTGCCCATGGGCAACCAGTAGAGCCAGAGGCCTTCCCCCTTTGCTCTTTGGTCTCTAGGCCCTCTGTCAGGCACTCCTAGGTGTGAAGTGACAAGGGGGAGAAGGAAGAGATTTGAGAGAACGAACACATCCAGAGAGAGACAGAGAGAGGCAAGAGATGCTGAGTGGGGATGCCTTGCGTAGTGATATCCTGAGGAAAGTGGGAAAGAGGTACCTGGCCTGCTGTGCCAATGCCCTGAAGCAGTCCGCACCAGGGGCTCCCTTGTGCCTGCGTAGCCTTTCCCAGGGTGTGCTCAAATCCTGTGGCCACTAGGTGTCATAGGTCACAATGGAGGGCCCTGTGTCATCTGCCTGGCGGGCCGGATCTCTGCCATTGGCTCAAGTCTTGTCAGCAGGCCCATCACAAGCTCCGCCCACTCTTGCGGTGGGGGGACTGTCTCTATGGTGATGGCAAAGGAGCCTCAGCCCCGCCCACCTGGCCTTGACCTCACCTACCTGGCCCGCTGACCCTCACTCAGACCTGTGTGTTGCTCCAAATGAATGTCCGCCAGCGCCCGGGTGTCAGCATCTGGGATAAAGGATTGGGGACCTTGCCTGGGGCAGATGGCAGCCTAGGTCAGCGGGTACCTGGAAGTCTACTGCCTTGTGACACTGCTGCCAGTGACAAATGGTGACTCCCACACTCACACATCCCCTGGTGGCAGAATGATAGTGATGGGTGGAGAAACATCGCTCCGGAGCACACGTTCCGTGGGGCACCAGCCAAAGCAAAGGCCAGGGCCGGTAGTGGACGTCGTGGAGCTGAATGGCGAGCCAGTGAAGGGCCCAAGGATCCCTCCTGTATGTGGCGAACAGGTCATCCGTGTCCCCCCGTCCATAAACCATGGGACTGCTGGGGCCCAGGCTGCCAGGATTTCGGCCTTGCCTTCGGAGCCCGGCCACATACGCGGCCTTGCAGCGGAGGCGGGGACATGTAGACAGCCAAAATTTGGAAAATGGCAGTGTTTCCTCGATTTCCCTGGCATCGGCCTTTTTGAGCGGCTTGCTTTTTTTCCTGGTAGGATAGGGCCCTGCCGGAGAAAGGCAGGATTACGTGTGCGGGAAAGGTGTGTGCTGAGAGGGTGACGACGTTGAGACCATGTTGGGATCTTTAGTCCCAGGAGAGGCCCCTGGAGGGTGTGGGGTCAGTGTTCTCTACCCATCCCACTTGGCGGGGGGAGGTTTTCACCATACAAAGCAGCAGCGGAATTATTCGTCGCCGGAGGGGTAATACTATCTCTCTATG